>NC_135958.1:60571352-60631352 GCF_053455715.1 Rhinoraja longicauda
TGAGGCCAGTTCATTGGCTATATTTAAGAGGGAGTTAGATGTGGCCCTTTTTGCTAAAGGGATCAGGGGGGTATGGAGAGAAGGCAGGTATAGGCTACTGAGCTGAATGATCAGCCATGATCATATTGAATGGCGGTGCAGGCTCGAAGGGCCGAATGGCCTACTCCTGCACCTATTTTCTATGTTTCTATGTTTCTAATCAGTGGGTCCCAAGATGGCCGCGGGACCTCGTGACCAGCCACAAAAGCAAAAACCCCACAGCCCAGTCTCTAGGTTTCTGCAAAGCCACGGCCAGAACAATGGATGGATATTGGCCGTGCAGAAACCTGCGAAACCAGGTCGAAGTCCAGACACTGGGGCGCTGACATCAGCATACTCACAATGCCCCAAGCCGACCTACACAGTTAATCTCGTTAAGGGGGCACAATAGCCCATAGAAACCTACCTGGCAGGTGATGGGAAACCAGTTAAACCCATCACCTCTCAACGAGAAACAGATTTGGGCGGCATGGTAGCGCAGCGGTAGAGTTGCTGCTTTACAGCGAATGCAGCGCCGGAGACTCAGGTTCGATCCTGACTACGGGTGCTGCACTGTAAGGAGTTTGTACGTTCTCCCCGTGACCTGCGTGGGTTTTCTCCGAGATCTTCGGTTTCCTCCCACACTCCAAAGACGTACAGGTATGTAGGTTAATTGGCTGGGTAAATGTAAAAATTGTCCCTAGTGGGTGTAGGATAGTGTTAATGTACGGGGATCACTGGGCGGCACGGACTTGGAGGGCCGAAAAGGCCTGTTTCCGGCTGTATATATATGATATGATATGATTAACAAATCGTCTGGCCATCACCGGTACCCCCGGACATAACGCAGATCAAAGAGAAATCTCGAAACCTATCTTTGAATGAAAGAGATCCCGAGATCTGGTGGGAGATAGGACGGGTCAGGATTAGTATAACTGGCCACGATTTTTGGGTTTTAAACTCAAGAAGAAAAGACAGGCAAGAAAGGCATGCAAGGCAGAAGTCAGAGGACGCAACAAACGGCACGGAGAACAGCGGAGACTCACCGAGAAGAACGGAAGGAAGAAACTCACGGAACAAGCACGACCCTCACGGAAAACAGCGGAGAAGCAGCCCGAATAGCCAGTAACCCCAGTAATAGCCCCATGGTGAGCATGTACCCCGATCCTGCACATCCTGGACATAGTTTAGTGTAGAGGGGAGGGTGGTTTATTTAACGTGGGTGTATAAGTAAATATGTGTTGGCCAATTTTGCGATGTGTCGTACGTTCCCCATCTTACAGTCGTGTATATGTCTTGTAGAACTGTACGTTTTAGAATTCAGAGTCAAAAGTATTCATGTATATGTCTTGTAGAACTGTACGTTTTATGATTCATAGTCAAAAGTATTCATGTATATGTCTTGTAGAACTGTACGTTTTATGATTCATAGTCAAAAGTATTCATGTATATGTCTTGTAGAACTGTGCGTTTTATGATTCATAGTCAAAAGTATTCATGTAATTCGGTATGTGTCTTATAGAAATGTCTTATAGAACTGTGAAGAGCATTCATGTACAATAGTCCCAAGCGCTCAATAAAAGCCTTTTCCATTTAAACCCTGGTCTTCAAATCTGGTCTGGTTGAGTTTTTCTGCACTATCAACGCTCCTGCATCTAAGTCCAGTGTCTAGAACCGTAGGGGGTGAGTGGGTCGAACCACTCAGGGGGAACCAGTGTGCGCGGCCTGGTCAAGGGATCAGAGCAAGGCACGGGGACCTTAGGTCGGGCGAAAGCTCGGCGCAGAAAACCCCTTACACACACACACAGAACTAGAGTAACTCACACACACACACAGTACTAGAGTAACTCACACACAGTACTGCGACCTCACCTCCCGCGCCCTCGGAGAACACCCTAAAGCTCCCTAATCGGCTGGGAAGCGGGACACAGCAGGAACAGCTGGAGTAACTCATCGGGTCAGGCAGCATCTCTGGAGAAAAAGGACGGGTCATAATCTTTCTCCAGAGATGCTGCCTGACCCGCTGAGTTACTTCTCCACTTTGTGTCTATAATAAATTATACTTGTTCTGCCCGGTAAACAACATGTGTTAGAAATATACTGCAGGACAGTCAACGTCTGCAGAGAACTGATGTCTTATGTCAAGTGAGGCCACACTTTGTAGTATTTACACTTGGCTTCATTCTTCTGCAATTTGCTCAAAACAGCAGAGGTGACTCCTTTTGTTATTTCCCACAGTTTAACGGTATGCTTACTGTCCTCAAAACATGGTATCTGTACAACTGTACAAATCCAATTCACGTGAACATTTCCTTGTACTTTGTAGAGACAATAGACAATAGGTGCAGGAATAGACCATTCGGCCCTTCGAGCCAGCACCGCCATTCAATCTGATCATGGCTGATCATTCTCAATGTTTAGAGATGTTTTATTGTTTCACCACACGTTGATATGTAACTTTATCAATCAGACCCTTGGATTATTTTATAGTGCAGCAGATTTGATTCAAGATATAACAATTTGTACAGTATAAAGATAATAGAAGGTCCTTTGTTTGGAAATGCTGATGTATGATTCTGAGCTAAATCCAAAATGCTGAAGTATAAATCTATTTGGTCAATAAAACAACACTCATAATTCAACCCACTCTTGCTAAATAATCACCTCAGCAGTGCATAAAAATATACATCATGCAAGAGAATGTTTTGGAGAAATGAAACATTAAAAAATTGAGGGAACTTCTACATTTTTGATAAAGGTTTCAATAACGTAAAAAATATTGTTTATTTTCCTAATTCTTTCCTCTTTACCATGCATGAAGAGTGCTAGTAGAGCCACTGCCTCATTGCGCCAGAGACCAGGGTTCGATCCTGGCCTCGGGTGGGATCTACATTTTCCGTGATCTCCAATCCCCTTTGCCCTGTTTTCACACCTTCACACTTCCTTATCTATGTATCTCCCTCCTCCCTGATGTCTGTCTGAAGAAGGGTCTTGGCCTGAAAGGTCACCCATTCTGTTTTGTTATTGTGTTTCCTTTCTGTAACCTGCTTGGTGGTCGGCTCATAGGTCGATTGTCTCGCTCCGGTTCAGGTGACGTCACCAGGTCATCCAGGTCAACATCAACGCGACAAAATGGCTCGTTGGTCTTCCTCAGATGGCGCCGATTCCAACGATAGATGACGCCGTCCTCGGTTCTGACTTCATAAGATCTGGGTTGCGCACACGGCCTACAACCACAGCCTTCCTCCATGGCTGATGTCGATCATCGGTCGGCTTCACTCGAACTGGATCGCCAGCTTTCAGGGGAATCAGATCTTGAGATCCTCTGTTGTAGTAGTCTGCTTGTCTGTCTCTAGCTGCTCCCAACTCATCTCCTACCTTTTCCTGAATTTCAGGTTTGAGCAGCCTCTGAGTAGTCGGTAGAATGGTCCTGGTACGTCTGTTCATCAATCTTTGAACTGGACTGCTACTCGTGCCAGGTGTTGGTGTGTTGCGAAAAGCTAGTATGCTCAGGTAAGGGTCAGCTCCGGCAGCCTTAGCCTTCCTCAGCAATGACTTCGCAACTTTCACACTGCTCTCCGCCTTTCCATTACCCTGTGGATAATAGGGTGATGCGCTCGTATACTCAAACTGCCACTTCTTGGTAAATCTCTTGAACTCCTTGGCTGTGAACTGTGGCCCATTATCTGTGATGAGCTGATTTGGTATTCCGTATCTTGCGAACTGGCCTTTGATTTTATGGATGACATTCACTGCCAGTGTTTTCTCTAGATAGTCTATTTCCCAATATCCTGAGAAATAGTCCACAATGACCAAATAGTTCCTTCTACCCAAGTGGAACAAATCTGCACCCACCTTCGCCCATGGCCTCTCTGGAATTTCATAGGAATGCAGTGTTTCTTTTGATTGCTCTTTCCCTTGCGCTTGACATGTCTCACATTTCTGTACGAAGTCCTTGATTTCTGCACTCATTCTGGGCCAGTGCAGGACATTCTCTTGCCCTTCTTAGACAGCCATTCACCCCAATGTGGGAATCATGTACTCGTGTGAGAATGTCGCGTCTCCTGGCTTTAGGGATGATTACTCTCTCTC
Organism: Rhinoraja longicauda; assembly: GCF_053455715.1. Lineage (NCBI taxonomy): Eukaryota > Metazoa > Chordata > Chondrichthyes > Rajiformes > Arhynchobatidae > Rhinoraja > Rhinoraja longicauda. The sequence goes on from NC_135958.1 coordinate 60,575,463, forward strand.
CCCTAAATATGAGGCCATCTCCAACACTCAGCTCGTCCCTCACATGGAAATAGGAAATAAGTTCTGGGTCAACCTCCTTCTTGTTCTCTGGCCAGCCTCGTTTGATCACCTCTTGCAGTTTCTGCATAGTCTCATCTGTTTTTGTTGCAACCCTTATGCCATTTAGCAGAGGCTGTGCTATTGGGATGTGCCTTGCCAGGTTTACAGTCTCCAGTTCTCTCATGGCCTTGTCAGTCTTGCCAGTCTGAATATATGCTCTGCTCAGCGTGTCTGCAAGCTGCAACTCCTTCCCTGGTCTGTATCTTATTGTCACATCATAGGTCTGCATCCTCACCAGCATCCTCTGCAATCTCTTTGGTGCCCGATGAAGTGGTTTTGTGGCGATTATCTCCAGTGGCTGATGGTCTGACCGTACATTCACTGGCCTTCCATATGTGTACACATGGAACCTCTCTAGACCAAACATCACTGCCAGCAATTCTTTTTCTATTTGTGCATATCTGGTCTCTGCATCCATCAGGGCCCTGCTGGCATAGGCAACTGGATGCCCCTCGTGCATCAGCGCCGCACCGTCCAGTTTCTGACGCGTCGGCCTGTACTGTCAGCTCCTTGGATGGATCATAGTATCTGAGTCCTGGCTCGGCAGTTACTAGCTTCTTTATGTCCATCACCGCCCTGTCATGCACCTGTGCCCACCACCAAACTACATCCTTCTGTGTCAGCTTGCGTAGTGGTTCACATAGACGGCTTAATCCAGGAAAGAATTTGCTCAAGTAGTTAACAAACCCAATAAATCGCTGAACTCCTTGGACATCCATTGTGTTAGGCATCTGTAGCACTGCTTCTACCTTCCCTGGATCTGGTTTCAGTCCTGCAGCAGAGACTCTATGTTCTATGAAAGTGACTTCCTTTACCTTAAGCTTTGCCTTCTCTATGTTCAGCTTCAGGTCACGACATCTCTCCATCAGAGCTATAACCTTCCTGTCATGGTCTCTTTCTGCTTCCTCTGCCGTTTTTCCTTTCCCAAACACTAGGATGTCGTCAGCAACAGACCTCACTCCTTCCAGGCCCTCCAGCACTTGGTTCTGTCGTCGCTGGAACTCCTCAGGGGCCGTGGACAGACCAAACGGCATGCGTCTCCACCTATATCTACCATATGGTGTGTTAAATGTCGTAAGCTGAGAACTCTCATCATCCAGTTCCACATGCCAAAACCCATTCTTGGCATCAAACGTGCTAAAGACCTTGGCATCATTCAGGTCGGTGAGGACATCTTCGATCGTCGTCATTGGGGAATGACTTCTTTTAAGCCCCTTGTTCAGATCCCTCGGGTCTAAACACACTCTCAACTTCCCATTGGGCTTTTCTACATACACAAGGCTGGATACCCATGGTGTGTGGGTCTCTACTGGGGCAATTATTTCCGCTTCTGTCAGTCTGCCTAACTCCTCTTTCAGCTTACTCCATAAGGCTACAGGGACTCTTCGTGGTGGATGGATCACCGGCGTTATGCTGTCAGCTACCAGCAGATGGTACTTGCCCTCAAATCTACCTGTCCCTTCAAACACATCAGCATACTCCACTATCAATATTTCCTTGCTCAGAGGGATTTCACTGCCATTCAGTGTCATTATGTTCTCTTTACACACTGAGATGAGCCCCATCTGCTGGGCTGCCCTGCTTCCCAGGATTGGAATGCAGTCTTCCTCCAGGACTACGAACTCTACTTTGTATTTCCTTCCATTCTTTGGGTTCACCAGTCTCACCTTACTTTTCCCAAGAGGCACCACTGTCGTATTGTTGTACATGGACAATACTTGCTTGGTTTCATCCACATCCTTCGCATACATCTTGGGAATGATGTTACATGTGGCTCCACTGTCCACCTGGAATTTTACTTCCTTCCCTTTCAGCATCATGGTCGCAAAGATTTTCTTTGGGAATTGAGTCTCCTCGACCCTGTGCACACTTTCTGCTTTTCCTGCTTCTGGTTGCAGTTCCATTGTGTGAATTTCATCATCCTCTTGACTGTCATCATACTCATCACTGGAACTCTCCACTTCCACCACTGCATGCACAGGTTTTTTCCCTTTCTTTTCTTTCTTCTGCTGCCCCTGCTTATCCGTGCATTGTGTGGCGAAATAATCTTTCTGATGGCATTTGAAACACTCCCTGCCATATGCCAGACATTTCTCCCTCTTTCTCTCATGTTTGTATCCATAGTATTTGCACTCTATGGTTGGCTGGTATCTTTTCCCCTCATGTCTCACTGCACAGACATCTTGTCGCTGGTCCCCTAACAGGACATCAACTCTGGCCTTGGCCAGCACCGAAGCCGGGCATGCCTTCACACACTTTTCTAAGTCAAGTGAGGTTTCTCGGAGAAGTCTTTCCCTCAGCATGTCATCCCTTATGCCACATATTATTCTGTCACGTATCAGTGAATCCTTCAACTCTCTGAAACCAATAGACAATAGACAATAGGTGCAGGAGTAGGCCATTTGCCCCTTCGAGCCAGCACCGCCATTCAATGTGATCATGGCTGATCATTCTCAATCAGTACCCCGTTCCTGCCTTCTCCCCATACCCCCTGACTCCGCTATCCTTAAGAGCTCTATCTAGCTCTCTCTTGAATGCATTCAGAGAATTGGCCTCCACTGCCTTCTGAGGCAGAGAATTCCACAGATTCACAACTCTCTGACTGAAATAGACTTTGTTTGTCTCATATCCTGCACAAAGCCATGTTTCAAATTAGTATTTCCAAAAGATCTTCCAGCCCAACTGCAGGAGATACTCTTTTGTCTACTTTTTCCTCAACTGGATTTCCTCCTACTATCCTGGAGCCCACAAAATGCGAGTTCAGAAACAATTTATATTCACTGCATACAATGCAGTATCCACTGTACCATAGAATGGTATTGCAAAACAAACCGCAATGAGCTGCCAAGAGCTTCAGTTCTATTAAAAACTAATCAAAAGTCTCCCTTCTCTCTTGGCTCCTCGTAAAGAATCTATAGAAATGCTGCCTGTGCCGCTGTTACTCCAGCATTTTGTGTCAATCTTCGGGTTTGTAGGTTAATCGGCCTCTGTAAATTGCCTCCCGAGTGCGTAGGGAGTGGATGAGAAAATGGGACAACATAGAACTAGTGTGAATGTATGGTCGATGGTCGGTGTGGGCTCGGTGGGCAGAAGGACCTGTTTCCATGCTCTGTCTTTCAATCAAAAAATCAGGATGAAAAGATTCCTGTTCAGCGGGAACTGTGGGGCAGAGATTTAGGAGGCAACAGGGAAGTATGTTACTTTGTGTAAATCTTTCACTTTAATGTTGTTTATAACATATTTTGTTAAAGAGGTTATAACATGTGGCATAACATTTATGTCATTCCTTTCCCACACATGCCAAGTTTTAGGAATAATTAAATGCAAATGAATATATGGAGAAGATGAAGCCAACTTTTGATTGATTTCAGTCCTGAATCTGGAAACCTTTAGTTCCCAGTTTTGCTGATCATAACACCGCAAATATTTTTATGCGTTCACATCCTCAAACCAGCCAGTAATAAGCAGCAAACATTGTAACTGAAACAACCAATACAGAACTCAGTCAAATGGACAACTTAGAGCTGGAAGAAGATGGTAGGGCATAAAAAAAAGGGTAAAGTTACTACCTCACAGCGCCAGAGACCCAGGTTCGATCCTGACCACGGGTGCTGTCCGTATGGAGTTTGTACGTTCTCCCCATGACCAAGTGCGTTTTCTCCGGGTGCTCCAGTCTCCTCCCACACTTCAAAGATGTACAGATTTGTAGTTTAATTGGGTAGGCAGGAACTGCAGATGCTGGTTTAAACCCGAAGATAGACACAAAAAGCTGGAGTAACTCAGCGGGACAGGCAGCATCTCTGGAGAGAAGGAATGGGTGACGTTTCGGATCTGAAGAAGGGTCTCGACCCCGAAACGTCACCCATTCCTTCTCTCCAGAGATGCTGCCTGTCCTGCTGAGTTACTCCAGCTTTTTGTGTCTCTCTTCTGTAGTTTAATTGGCTTTGGTAAAGATTGTAAATTGTCTGTAGTGTGCAGGATAGTGCAAGTGTACAGAGTGATTACTGGTCAGCATGGATGGGTGGGCCGGAGGCTCTGTTTCTGCGCTGCATCTCTAAGTTAAACTGAACTAAAAGCTCAAACAAGTTTAAACACCAAGGAGCAACCATGAGAGGCACTAATGTGAAATGGAACCCAGCATGTAACAGGTCCCTCCACTGCTGTGACCAGATGAGGGGTCAGTTAGCCAAATGTCTGTGGTTTTACTTGTTTGTGGTTTTGGACCCAACTCCAGCAGCAGCTGTTGGAGAAAACTGACTTCACTCAGAAGGAATCTCAATGTGGGAATCCGGCACATTGTTGAGTTGATGAATATAGCCATCTCAGAATGTTGAGCAAAACACAACGAGTAACCAATTGGGAATGATTTTCTGCACTTGCAACAAAGTCCAACAGTTAGGATACAGCGCGGAAACAGGCCCTTCGGCCCACCGAGTCTGTGCCGATCATCAATCACCCCATACACTAGCACTATCTTACATACTAGGGACAATTTACAATTCCCACCGAAGGTAATTAACCTACAAAACTCCATACAGACAGCACCGGTAGTCAGGATCGTAGCAGCAGCAGCTTAACAGGCCTTAAAACACAGAGCTCTTAGATAACATAATAAACAAAAAATGAAATAAATTGAAAACCCCTAATATTATTCAAAACCCCCAAAGTCCTTAGTCCAACCAAAATAGTTCATAGTTTAGTTGGTGTTTGAAGTGTTCGGGAGCGTGATGGTTATTGGGAAGAAGCTGTTCCTGAACGTGAAGGTCACAGTTTTCAGACACCTGTACCTTCTTCCCAACAGCAGCGGGGGGATGAGAGTGCGGCCAGTGAAACAACCTTTTCAAATTTGACTGTCCTCACAAATGCATCTCCACCCAGCATCTGCAACATGAGTGCATGCCCACTGTAATCTTAACACAATGTACAATAACTTGGAGGGTTTTGAATTCTGTTGCATACCTGTTGGGTTTTTGACCTAATCGGTGCTGTGAACTGACCTCAGGTGCAGTCCGTGTGGAGTTTGCATGTTTTCCCTGTGACCATGTGGATTTCTTCTAGGTGCTCTGGTTTCCTCCCACATCCCAAAGTTGTGTGGGTTTGTGGGTTAATTGGCCCTCTGTAAATTGCCCCTAGTGTGTGGGGAGTGGATGAGAAAGTGGGATAACATAGAACTAGTGTGATCGGGTAATCGATGGTTAACGTGGACTCGTTGGGCTGAAGGACCCATTTCCATGCTGTATCTCTAAACTAAACTAGACTAATCACAAGAAGGAGGGATAGTGATCTCAGTGAACAAATTAACCAACTTTAACCTACTGTGATACACCGACAGCTAACTTTAGACTTCAAACTTTAGAGAACCAGTACAAAAACAGGGCCTTCAACCCACCAAGTCCACGACGACCAGCGATCACCCCGTACACTAGCACTATCCTACACACCAGGGACAATTTACAATTGTAATTAAGCCAATTAACCTACAAACCTGTACATCTTTGGAGTGTGGGAGGAAACCGGAGCACCCAGAGGAAACCCACGCGGTCACAGGGAGAACGTACAAACTCCGTACAGGCAGCACCCGTAGTCAGGATCGAACCCGGGTCTCTAGAGCTGTAAGGCAGCAACTCTACCGCTGCACCACCGTGAGGCCCTTAAATCTGGCAGAGCATTGAAGTAAATCTTCTTCCCTTCCTCTTCTTCCCTTCCTCGTAACCAGTTGGAGTGCATGGTACAGAGATAATAAAACTTGAGAAATAATACAAATTGGCAGTATTGCATAATGTCAGTGTTAAACATTACACTTATCTTTTGCAACCATAACATTTCCCAAGTATTTATTGTCAGGTTTCTAGATATGGGTAGCACTATAAAGAGAAGGAAGAAAGCCATTATATTTCATACCCACTGCAAACGGATCACCCAAGATGTCCTTCTCTGGAAAGTATGTGGTTGAGAGCAGAGAGAATTTTGAACCATTCATGAAAGCCATTGGTAAGTTAAACCAAGCAGGATTTAATCGCAATAAACTTAATTTTCTTAATCAAAACGGATGTGCGCCACTGTTTGATCCAATAATTAGCAGAGAGATAATTATCAATTGGAGGATATTGTTACTAAGTATAATTCAAGACATAATCTGAAGGCACAAGGAACTGCAGATGCTGGGGTCTTGAGTAAAACACAAAGTGCTGGAGTAATTCAGCGGGTCAGACAGCATTAGTGGAGGGAAATGAACAGACGACCTTTTTGGTAGGGACCCTTCTTCAGACAGATGGAATGAAAGGGGGGTGGGGTGGGGGAAGCTGGAGAGGAGAGGTGGGTGTAGGTAACTGGGTGGAGATAGTGACAAAGGCTAGAGGTGAAACGGAGACCAAAGGGTGTCAGAAAGAGAAGGGGAGTGAAGTGTAAATCTGGAGGGAGAGATGTGGGTGGAAGGGGACAGGAGGGAGGGGAAAGGGAAATATGGGATGGGGATGGGAGATAAGTGTGTGGATGAGAGGGAGAGATCAGACATGATCACATTGAATGGCGGTGCTGGCTCGAAGGGCCGAATGGTCTCATCCTGCACCTATTGTGACCTGGGTGTCATGGTGCACCAGTCATTGAAAGCAAGCGTGCAGGTGCAGCAGGCAGTGAAGAAAGCGAATGGTATGTTGGCATTCATAGCAAGAGGATTCGAGTTTAGGAGCAGGGAGGTTCTGCTGCAGTTGTACAGGGCATTGGTGAGACCGCACCTGGAGTATTGTGTGCAGTTTTGGTCTCCTAATCTGAGGAAAGACGTTCTTGCCTTAGAGGGAGTACAGAGAAGGTTCACCAGATTGATCCCTGGGATGGCGGGACTTTCATATGAAGAAAGACTGGATAGACTAGGCTTGTACTCGCTGGAATTTAGAAGACTGAGGGGGGATCTTATAGAAACATATAAAATTCTTAAGGGGTTGGAGAGGCTAGATGCGGGAAGATTGTTCCCGATGTTGGGGGAGTCCAGAACCAGGGGTCACAGCTTAAGGATAAGGGGGAAGTCTTTTAGGACCGAGATGAGAAAACATTTCTTCACACAGAGAGTGGTGAGTCTGTGGAATTCTCTGCCCCAGAAGGTAGTTGAGGCCAGTTCATTGGCTATATTTAAGAGGGAGTTAGATGTGGCCCTTGTGGCTAAAGGGATCAGGGGGTATGGAGAGAAGGCAGGTACAGGTTACTGAGCTGGATGATCAGCCATGATCATATTGAATGGCGGTGCAGGCTCGAAGGGCCGAATGGCCTACTCCTGCACTTATTTTCTATGTTTCTATGTTTCTATTGTCTATTGATGAGAGGAAAGGAGCTGGGTGACTTGTACGGTGGAAGAAATCTGTGCTTGGGTGGGTGGAGGCCAGGGGAAGCGAGAAGGATAGGACAGGCTTAGTTTAGTTTAGAGATACAGCGTGGAAACAGGCCCTTCGGCCCACCAAGTCCACACCAATCAGCAATCGCCCGTGTATTAGTTCTATCCTACATACCAGGGACAATTAACCTACAAACTTGCACGTCTTCGGGATATGGGACGAAACCAGAGCAACTGGAGAAAACCCACATGGTCACAGGGAGAACATACAAACTCCATGCAGTCAGCATCTGTAGTCAGGATCGAACCAGGGTCTTTGATGCTGTAAGGCAGCAGCTCCACCGTTGCGCCACTGTGCCGGTATTGTCTGAAACTGGAGGTCACCTTGGGCTAGGGGTGGGAACAGCATACCCCAGACCCGTTGGGACCAATGCAACATTTCAACTTCTTCATAGAGTCATACAGCACGGAATCAGGCCCTTCAGCCCAACTCATCCATGGCGACCATGATGCCCCATCCAAGTAGTCCCATATGTCTGTGTTTGGCCCATATCCCTCTAAACCTTTCTTTAATGTCTTTAATGTTGTTATTGTATCGGGCTCAACCACCTCCTCTGGCAGCTTGTTCCATACACCCACCACCCTCTGTGTGGAAAAAGTTGCCCCTCAGGTTCCTATTAAATCTTTCCCCTCTCATCTTAAACCTGACCCTGGTTCTTGTTTCCCCTACTCCACGTAAACGACTCTGTGCATTCACCCTATCTACTCTCCTAATGATTTTCACCTAAAATCAAAATTAATAATCCATCCATGCCATATTAATGAGGATAAAATTTTGCCTTCTTAAATATGGGATCTGAAATTTGTGCTCCTTATCTATGACCTGAGAACTAATCGGTATTGTGTAAAAATCGATTTGCTAATGTTAAGTATTTACAGGAACAAGCTGCATACAATTGTAGGTAGCATTTTGAAAGCAGGCTATAAACGAATGACATGAATATTGTTTAATCCAATCTTGTTTTAAATTAAAAGCTAAATTGTCTTTCACAAAAAATAAATTTGCTTGACTTCAAAATGTTTGCATCCAACATGACTAATTATTTTATTAGTCATGTTGAAGCAAAAATGACTACCATATTGTTAAAGCAGCTGGAGACAAAATATCAAATTAAAACTGCTGTTGCCTCTGCCTCACTCATGCACATTTTATCCTCTGAGAAATCAGGGAGTTTCTTAGACCTCAAGAAACAAATATGCTGGTTTTATTTCACATTTTGCATGAAAACTACATTTTTGCACCTGCTAATTTAAAGTGCAAAATGAGTGGCATATCTATCTGTTTGCCTGGGATAAAGCACACCTTGTTAACAGAAATGTTGCTTGTAGAGGTAAAAGTTACTCATTCAGTACAACAACTGGTGGCACAATGACTATATAAGATTATTAAGGGGTTGGACACGTTAGAGGCAGGAAACATGTTCCCAATGTTGGGGGAGTCCAGAACCATGGGGCCACAGTTTAAGAATAAGGGATAGGCCATTTAGAACGGAGATGAGGAAAAACTTTTTCAGTCAGAGAGTTGTAAATCTGTGGAATTCTCTGCCTCAGAAGGCAGTGGAGGCCAATTCGCTGAATGCATTCAAGAGAGAGCTGGATAGAGCTCTTAAGGATAGCGGAGTCAGGGGGTATGGAGAGAAGGCAGGAACGGGGTACTGATTGAGAATGATCAGCCATGATCACATTGAATGGTGGTGCTGGCTCGAAGGGCCGAATGGCCTACTCCTGCACCTATTGTCTATTGTCTATTGAGCCACTGCCTCACAGCGCCAGAGTCCCAGGTTCGATCCTGAGCTCAGGCACTGTCTGTGTGGAGTTTACACGTTCTCCCTGTGACTGCATGGGTTTCCTTCAGGTAATCAGTTTCCTCCCACCTCCCAAAGATGGTGATTACTCGGCATTTCTAAATTGCCCTTAACGTGTAGGGAGTGGATGTGAAAGTGGGATAACGTAGAACTGGTGTGAACGGGTGATCGATGGTTAGCGTGGACTCGTTGAGCTGAAGCTGTTTCCACATCGTATCTCCGAACTCACGAAACAAAACCGTTCAGCCATTAAGATAGATAAATGCATGAAGCGTCCGACCCCCAAAAACGTCACCTATCCATTTTCTCCAGAGATGCTGCCTGGCCTACTTTGTGTCTATCTATGAATGACTATCTGCTGTATCACTCCATTAAACACCATCCCTGTCCATCCCTGAAAGCCATAACCCAACAACCATCTGCTGAACGCAATTTTGAAATTTTCCATCGAGTCAACTTCAACAGTGTGCTAGAGTCATGGTGGTAGACTGCACGGACACAGGACCTTCGGCCCAACCCGTCCGTGCAGACCGAGATGCCCCATCCAAGCTAGTGCCATTTACCCACCTTTGTCCCATATCCCTCTAAACCTTTCATATCCATGCGAATATATTTTAAAGTAATGTGATTAGCGTCCAGAAATTTAAGGAAAGTGTAATTTCAAAGGATATATTTTTAAAATTAAGAAGAGCTTTACAAGGAGCTGCCAGAGGAAGCTCTCAGACCGGATACAATTTTGACTTTTAAGAGACATTTGGACAGATATATGGGTAGGAAAGGTTTAGAGGAATATGGGCCAAATGCAGGCAAATTGGTCTAGAACAGTATGCCATCTTGGTCGGCATGGACAAGGTGGGCCGAAGGGCCTGTTTCGATGCTATACAGCTCAATGACTATAAGATATGAGAGCAGGTGGTCACAGAGTTAGGATGTAAGGCTAGTCTAGGAGAAGTGAAGGGAGACCACGAGGCTTGGCAGAGGAACTCCAAAGGTAGCAAGCCTTGGCAGTGGATGTATGCGGTGTTCAATGACTGAATGATGCTTGGCAAGTAAGGTCAGAGTCGGAGAAATACAATTTGAAAGGAGTATCGGGCGAGAGGAGATCAGAAAGGAGAAACCATGGAGGCATTTGGAATCCCGTGTTCAAAGATTTTCCTGTATTTTGCAAATAACAGGAACTGCAAATGCTGAAAGATTAAGCAAAACAGAAAGTGCTGGCGGAACTCGGCAGGTCAGGCAGCATCCGTGGAGGGAAATGGATAGGGGACATTCAGACTGATTCTTTTAGATTTTAGATTTTAAGAATACAGTGTGGAAAAGGCCCTTCGACCCACTGTGTCCACGCCATTCAGCACTATGTTACACACTCGGGACAATTCACAATTTTCAGAATCCAATTAACTTAGTAGTCTTTGGAGTGTGGGAGGAAACAGGAGCACCCAGAGAAAACCCATGCAGTCACAGGGAGAACGTACATATTCCGTACAAACAGCACCCGCAGTCAGGATCAAACCCGGTCTTTCTGCACCAATTTTACTCCTGCACCTCTGTGCTGCCAATTCAGACAGTTTTTTGGAACGTATTTGTATAGAACAGTATGTCATTCATCTATTGGGTCAATAAGACATAACATTCTTCCTCCAAGCACGACATATTCACTGTCTGAAAAAGGTGCCAACCCAAAACGTCACCTATCCGTGTTCTCCAGAGATGCTGCTTGACCCGCTGAGTTACTCCAGCACTTTGTGTCTTATTTTTGTAAACCAGCATCTGCAGTTCTTTCTGTCTGTATATATTTACTTCTTATTTACATAAAATGTTGTATCCTTTATCTATGCACTGTGGATGGTTTGATTGTAGTCATGTATAGTTGGTTTTTTGACTGGCTCGCATGCAAGCAAAGGCTTTTCACTGTACTTCGGTGCACGTGACAATAATAAACCAAACTATCTAATTACTGCTGAATCTGATGATTCCGCATTAAAAATGACAAAATATTGAATGCAAATTCAGGAATTTTCTCCTTTTGTTTTCCTTAGAAATGTCAAATGAACTGATTCAAACATACAAAAACACAAAGGGCATCACTGAGATCGTTCAGAACGGAAACGACTTTGATGTCACAATCACAACTGGAGACAATGTCATTCACAGCAAGTTTACCATCGGGCAGGAAACTGATTTTGAAACACTCATAGGGACTAAGGTTAAGGTACGGTTCCCAGATTATGTTATTTATATAATTTATATAAAGGCACAAAGGTAAAAGGAATATGGACCAAACGAGGAAGGTGGGACGAGTGTAGATGGGGCATCTTTGTCGGCATGAGCTAGTTGGGCCGAAGGGCCTGTTTCCGTGCTCTATGACTATCTGTCAATATCACCACAGCCCCAATATTGCAGAGACTACGTAAAACCCACCCACTTCCTCTAAATGCCCAATACAAGCAAATAAGGTCATACGGTCATAAGAAATAGGAGTAGAATAAGGCCATTCGGCCCATCAAGTCTACTCCGCCGTTCAATCATGGCTGATCTATCTCTCCCTTCTAACCCCATTCCCCTGCCTGCTCCCATAACCTCTGACACCTGTACTAATCAAGAATGACCCGTACCCGTTCCCAAAAGCCCAGATGCCTTTTAGCTACCCAAATGTTAAGGAATCCTAAAAGTTATGTATCCATAAATTCAAATGCCTTATGGATATCTAATTGCATTTGTTAAATTCTAATATTGTTCTGCTTTAGTCTGTAGCAAATTTCGATGGTACAAACAAGGTTGTTATCAAATTAAATTCAGTAACGTCGGTCACTGAACTGAATGGAGACAAACTAATTGATGTAAGTACTACCTATTCCTTCTCACGACGACTTATATGGTTTCTACTCCTGTGTCCAAGTAAAGATTTCAAGCACCAACTCAGTAGGTATTCAGCTGTTGTGTAAATTAGAGTTTATTTCTGCATGATTTTAATTCATACATTCATACAGTGCTTTGTTTATGGTTGAGAAGAGTATAGAAGTTGGGAGGTCATGTTGCAGTTATATAAGAGTTATATTTAGAGTATTGTGATCAGTTTTGGACACCATGCGACAGGAAAGATGTTCTCAAGCTGCAAACGGGTACAGAGAAGATTTATGGGGATGTTGGCAGGACTCGAGGGTCTGAGCTATAGGGGGAGATTGAGCATGCTAAGACTTTATTCCTTGAATTCAGAATTTCTTTAAAACTTGAGTAATCTTTCTTCCAATAAAAACGATAAATTCAAGAGGACAAAAATTAAAATTCTAAAAGTTTGAAAATCTAGTTTTTAACTTTTTAGAGATGCCGCCAGACTGTACTGGTGTGTACCATCACTAACAAAGCACTGACCATATATCAGCTTAGTATACTTCGTATTAGAAATTAAGCCAAGGTTCGAGGGAAGATGAGAAAAAAGTTTTCTATCATTACTTTTACAATAATGTTGTCGCTTTCAAAAGCACTTACGGAAGATCTGACAAAAATGGGAAAGTCCTGTATACAACGGACTACAATAGCCAGTGCAATGGAACGTTTGTCTCAAAGCATATCTTTTTATAGCACATGATTGCCCATTACTTTAAGATATTACATTAAAGGGACATGGATAAATTGGATCCCAGCCTAGCGGGTTCGAAAACTAGAGGGCAAAGGTGAGAGGTGAGGGATTTAAGAGAGACCTCAGGGACAACTTTTTCAACTCAGAGGGTAGTCTGTGTCTGGAATGAGCTGCCAGAGGAAGTTGTAGAAGAGGATACAATTATGACTGAAAAGACATTTGGACAGGTATATGGATGGAAGGGTTTAGAGGGCTATGAGCCAAATGCAGGCAAACAAATGGGACTGACCCAGTGTGGCAACTTGTTCAACAAGGACAAAGTGGGCCGAAGGACCTGTTTCCATGCTGTACAGTTCTATGATTATACAGGTGGGTGGTCGGAAAACCATTCTCTTTGGGCGGGGGAGGAAACCAGAGAGCTTGGGGAAAACCAGTGCCTGTTAAAGCTGGAGAAAGTGGAAAGTGTGAAATGGGACTAGCCCAGTATGCCTATTTGGTTGGCATGGAGAAAGTGGGCTGAAGGGCCTGCTTCTGTGCTGTACAGCTCAATGACTCTTTGTAATAAATGTATTATTCAGATTTGAACCTGCATAATTTTTTGATGAAGAATAATGTTTAAAAAGATATTCATTTGGAAATTGATTGAGAATGATCAGCCATGATCACATTGAATGGTGGTGCTGGCTCGAAGGGCTGAATGGCCTACTCCTGCACTTATTGTCTATTGTCTAAAATCTTCAGTAATCTTTCTTGTTCTTTCAGACGCTCACAGTTGGAGACATCACCTACAAGAGAACCAGTAAAAGAATGTAAAGAGGCTTCTCTTGAACTGAACATGTTTGCCAAGTCTGAGTTATTTCAAATAAAATACAACAAATTAGGAAAAAATGATTTCTTGTTGTCTTTTGTGGAAATTAGGGATATGTTGAGTTTATTACAGTGACAATTTGCATAATTTGCTGACTGCAGCAGATCAAACCTGTATCTGTAATGTGTGAACTCATAATGATTACAACTTTATAATTCATGAAGTTATAATATGCAGAGAGTTGTGGATGTATCCATCACACAGACCAGCGTCCCCACGACCCACTCCATCTACACTTCATGCTGCCTCAGGAAAGCAGCCAACATAATCAAGGACCTTTCTCACCCCCTTCATTCCCTCTTCTCCCCTCTCCCATTTGGGCAGAAGATACAAAAGCAGGTACAGGTCCACCACTGATTTTACAGCAACTGGTGGTCTGGAACCTCCCTTAATCCAGATACAATTACAAGAGCGCACTTGAAATCCCCCCCCTCCCCCCTCACCCCCGAAAATGTGGCACCTGGGCCAGGTGAGGCGGTCGATCTCAACCTCATCAAGACTTCAGTAGCTGTGTTCTACACTCTGGTATTTTTCTCTTTGCTCCACATGCTGTACTTGTGTATGGCTCGATTGTTTCATGGATAGTATGATGTGACTGGATAGCATGCAAACAAAAGCCTTTCACTACATCACGGTACATGTGACATATTATCTGAATGGTGGCCGATTAGGAAAAGGGGAGATGCAACGAGACCTGGGTATCGTGGTACACCAGTCATTGAAAGTAGGCATGCAGGTGCAGCAGGCAGTGAAGAAAGCGAATGGTATGTTGGCATTCATAGCGAGGGGATTTGAGTATAGGAGCAGGGAGGTTCTGCTGCAGTTGTACAGGGCATTGGTGAGACCACACCTGGAGTATTGCGTACAGTTTTGGTCTCCTAATCTGAGGAAAGACATTTTTGCCATAGAGGGAGTACAGAGAAGGTTCACCAGATTGATTCCTGGGATGGCAGGACTTTCATATGAAGAAAGACTGGATAGACTCGGCTTGTACTCGCTGGAATTTAGAAGATTGAGGGGGGATCTTATAGAAACTTATAAAATTCTTAAGGGGTTGGACAGGCTAGATGCAGGAAGATTGTTCCCAATGTTGGGGAAGTCCAGAACCAGGGGGTCACAGTTTAAGGATAAGGGGGAAGTCTTTTAGGACCGAGATGAGAAAGTATTTTTTCACACAGAGAGTGGTGAATCTGTGGAATTCTCTGCCACAGAAGGTAGTTGAGGCCAGTTCATTGGCTATATTTAAGAGGGAGTTAGATGTGGCCCTTGTGGCTAAAGGGATCAGGGGGTATGGAGAGAAGGCAGGTACAGGATACTGAGTTGGATGATCAGGCATGATCATATTGAATGGCGGTGCAGGCTCGAAGGGCCGAGTGGCCTACTCCTGCACCTATTTTCTATGTCTATGTGACAATAATAAACCAATACCAATAATTGTCAGTTTACCAATTTGTATTTTGCTCAAGATTCCAGTATCAGTAGTCTCTTGTGGCTCCTCCAGCAGATTATTTGTTGCTCCATATTCCTGTATCTCACGTCCATTTATGAAGTTGTTCCACAAGAGCTGCTGCAGGCTTTGCCAAAGATTTCCAGCCATCTCGGCTGGCATGGGCGAGTTGGACTGAAGGGCCTGTTTCCGTGCTGGGTGACCCTAAGTTATAGAGATGGCGGGGGAGGGATGGAAAAGATAAAGGGAACCTGTCCCAAAGGTCGGGTTTTGCTGTGGTGAAAAGATGTCGAGGGAGCCACTTGGTTGATGAGTTAATGAGGATCATGAGAGTGAGAACACAAAGGGACAGGTGAAAGCTGGCTGGTGTAGAGACCTGGCTGGTGAAGAGAGAGAAACCACCAATGCAGTAGTCCACACACTATTACACCAATATTAGAGTCTAATACTGGCCTAGCCTCATTTCCTCCAGCACTTTGTGTTTTGCTCAAGATTCCAGCATCTGCAGTTCCTTGTATCTTCACAGCCAATCACATAACCTGACCCTTTCCACCAACAGAACTAAAACTATAACAGACACTTGGACAGGTTTGTGAACGGGAAAGGTTTAGAGGGATATGGGCCAAACATGGGCAAATGGCACTAGCTTAGATGGGGCACCTTGGTTCGCATGGACGACTTGGGCCAAAGGGCCTGTTTCTGTGCTCTGTTCCTCTACAAATGTGCTTCTTTCAAAAATACTCCCTTTGCAGATTTTCCAAAATAAATTGCCTGAAGGGCCATTTAAAAAGGAATGAAGCCACAAAAAATATTTAATCCAGATTATTTATCTGGAATCGGCTCACGGAACAGTACATTCCTGGCAAAACAGAGCACACATATGCTGGAAATCTGAAATAAAGCAGAAAATGCAGAACAAATCAGGTAACTCTTGTGGGGAGAGACACAGAGATACCTTTCATAACTCACATCATGAAATATATTCCCTGAAACTTTAACTCATTTAAAGTTACATGGATAGGAATCATTTCAAGGGATATGGGCCAAACACGGGCAAATGGGACCAGTTTAGGTGGGGCATCTTTGACAGCATGGATGAGTTGGGATGAAGGGCCTGTTTCCGTGCTGTATGCCTCCATGACTCTCCTGTGCTGAGCATTTTTCTTGCAAACCTAACACTAATTATGTAATTGTATACTTCTTGACTCGCTCTGAAATCACAGTTGGTAAATTAAGTTAACTGGTTTAATGAACTACAACCTTTACCATTTCATAATTACTCGTAGCAAACTAATTGCCCTAGAATTTCCATTACGTCTATGAACAGACGTTACTTCCTTTCTATTTTTAGATGTAGAGATTCAACATGGAAACAGGCCCTTCGGCCCACTGAGTCCATGCTGACCTGTTCACACTAGTTCTAAGTTATCCCACTTTCTCATCCACTCTCTACACACGAGGGCCAATTTTACAGAGGGCCAATTAAGCTACAAACCCACACCAATTCGTCCAGGATGCATGTGATTTTATTTTTTGGAATACCAACAACTAGTATTAATTCCTGTCAAGCATTCCTGTGTCCTTTTAAACAAGTACAAATGCTCTGAAGAGCATTGTTTTGAAATTGCCTCGCTAAAATTAAAATGAGCAACAGCGGAGTTAAGAATGGCAAAATACTTTCAGAAATAACTCAAATCTTAAAGTAAAATATTTTGAAAGACATCAATAATTTACGAAATAAAAATCAGGGAAACTATGAATGGATTAGTGTTTTCATTAAAATAAAAAGGGAATAATTTATTACATTGAAATAAAATACTATTTAGCATATTTTCCCTGTGTAAGTTCTGAATATAATCAAAATGTCCATTTTGAAAATACAATTAAAAGTGAGAATCATGCATTTACATCAAATAGTCTCATTACTGAAGCTACAAAAATAGCTTTAATCGCCTTTTGAAATTGGACATCTACTTTCCACAATTCAACAGGCAATTAAATTAAAATAAAGTGAACATTACTGAAACGTCGACCTAATTAATTTGATTTCTGCCGTCTTTAATTTTAGCCATTATTCAAAAAACAATTTTTAAGTTCCTATATTTCCAGTTTTATATAGGAGCCATAATTTCTGATTAGAAATTCATTAAAGTGAATATACGTTCATGAAAGGCCTCGATATATTTCACGCTTTCTGTCTGATTTAACAGGTTATTTGCCACACTTGGATGAATATTCACGTTCTGAGTCATATCAATTCAGATCATTCTACTTGGAAAGCAAAATAAATAAACCGGAAAGAAATTTTATGCAAGATTTCTTTTCCTCTTTTTTTTCTCCTTTGATAATCAGGATAGAAGATTATAACCAAGTAGAAAATCTTCCCCAGCTGTAGAATGGGGTTCCATGAACTAAGGACTTGAACAAAGCATGTTTAACAATGATAGGGGAAGGATGAAGCATTTACTAAGCAAACATTCCTCCCTCTTGTCCTGAAAATTTTAACTTTGCTAAAATCGCCCTTTAGAAAATCAGCTGTCATTTGTGTGGAGAATTTTCTGGTTATAATTGTTGAAAAAAACATTTTCCTTTGGCTATCTTGGTGGGAGCCAGCGCTGCCGTCGCAGCTGCGGCTTGCCTGCAGTCTGTCTGTCTTTTGTGTTTTTTGTTGTTTTTGTATGAATTTGTATGAATTGTAGTTTTAATATGGTGTAGTGTTTGTATGTTATGTGGGGGGGAGGGGGTGGGAGGGAACGGGAACTGTAAAAAATTCTCCCTCCCGAACGGAGACACGACCTTTGTTTCTGTGTCGTGTCTCTGATCCCGTTGCGGCCTACCAGCGGCCATGCACCTGGGACTGGCGGGCTCCACCTACCACCGGCCATGCACCTGGGACCGGCGGGCTCCACCTACCACCGGCCATGCACCTGGGACCACCTGGGGCCCACGGCCCGGACTCACCACCTGCAGCGCTGGTTGCCTGCGGATGCTGCGGGAGCGGCTGCGACTCGTCTCCGGAGGCTCCGGCGCGGGCCGTGTAGACGTCGGAAGCCCACAGGCCCCTGGATGGGGGCCGACATCGGGAGCACCGGCAGCGGCAGAGGCAGCGTGTTCGCCCGCCCCGAATCGCGGGGCTTGGGTCGGCGCGCGGTGGACCTTTCACCGCCCAGCGGGCGCTCCAATGTCGGGAGCCCTGACCGCCCCGACGTAGCAAGTTCAACAGCCTGACCTCGGGAGAAGACGGCAGGGGAAGAGAAAAGACATTGTGGCCTTCCATCACAGTGAGGAGGGACTGGAGGAAACTCACTGTGATGGATGTTTCTTTTGTTTGGTGTTAGTGTATGATTGTATGTGTTATTGCATTTTTATTGATTATTCTTATTGGTCTTAGTGTTTCAACTGCGGGTAATGTTTCATTTCACTACACATTTATGTGTATGTGACAAATAAACGACTATTGACTATCAGATTAGAACCACTCTTTAAACTTTACTTTACCTTAGATTTTGGAGATACAGCGTGGAAACAGGCCCTTCAGCCCACCGAGTCCGCAACGACCAGCGATCACCCCGTACACCAGCACTATCCACCACACTGAGGATCATTTACAATTTACAAAACCAATTAACCTACAAACCCTCACGTCTTTGGAGTGTAGGAGAAAACCCACGCATTCACAGGGAGAACGTACAAACTCCATATAGACAGCACCCGTGGTCAGGATCGAACCCGGGTCTCAGGTGCTGTAAGGCAACAACTCTACCACTGCACCACCGTGCCACCCTGGGCGATCTGTGTGCCGTCTCATTTGGAAATCTGACGATTGTGTAGCCCCTGGGTATAATGAGTACTCTGTCACAGTGGCGCAGCGGGTAGAGCTGCTGCCTCACAGCGCCAGAGACACGGGTTTGATGCTGACCTCGGGTGCTGCCAGTGTGGAGTCTGTATGTGATGGCGTGGGTTTCCTCCGGGCCCTCCGGTTTCCTTCAACATCTCAAAGACATTCAGGTTTATAGGTTATGTACGAAAATAACTGCAGATGCTGGTTCAAAGCGAAGGTACACACAAAATGCTGGAGTAACTCAGCGGGTCAGGCAGCATCTCAGGAGAGAAGGAATGGGTGACGTTTCTGGTCGAGACCCTTCTTCAGTCTGAAGAAGGGTCTCGACCCGAAACATCACCCATTCCTTCTCTCCTGAGATTTTGCCTGACCCGCTGAGTTACTCCAGCATTTTGTGGCTACCTTCGGGTTTGTAGTTAATTGGCCCTCTGTAAATTGCCCTTTATATGTTGGGAGTTATTGAGAAAGTGGGATAACATACAACATGTGTGAATCAATGGTTGGCATCGACTCAGTGGGCTGAAAGGCCTGTTTCTGTACTGTTTCTTTCAATCAATCGCCTTCCTATCTAACAGTTTAAAACAACACAATGAATGAAGAATCCTCTCTGTATCTCAATCCATGTGCCACTGATAACACTTGAAATCAGTGCAGACACAAGCAGCCGCAGATGTTGGAATCTTAAGCAAGACAGGTTGGGACCCTTCTTCACACGTAGTTTACTTTAGTTTAGAGATCTAGCACGGAAACAAGCCCTTCGCCCCACCGACCAGCGATCCACGTTAAACTAGTACACACTAGGGACATTTTACAATTTTTACCAATGCCAATTAACCTACGAACCTGCACGTCTTTGGAATGTGGGAGGAAACCGGAGCACCCGGAGAAAATCCATGCAGTCACAAGGAAAACGTACAAACTCCATACAGGCAGCACCAGTAGTGAGGATCAAACCCGGGTCTCTGACACTGTAAGGCAGCAATTCTACTGCTGCGCCAGTTTTCTACTTCAGCAACACAATGGACAAGTTGCACACTGAGTTTTGAATGTCCCGCAACCCTTGCTTCCTGAGAACTTCCTTATCTGTCCCAACCAATCTCGCAGCTGCCCCAGATAAAGTTATGCAGCATGCAAACAGGCCCTTCAGCCCAACTAGCCCACACCAACCAACACTAGTCCCACCTGCCTGCCTTTGGCCCACATCCCTCTAAACCCATCCTGTCCAAATGTTTTCTAAACATTGTCATAGTGCCTGCCTCAACTACCTTCTCCGGCAGGAGATGGGATAGAGTGAGAGGGTTTCAAAACAGAACAGCTCAAAACTGAGCTACAGGGAACTGCAGATGCTGGAATCTGGAACAAAACAGAAAATGCCGGAGGAACTTAGCTCTCTGTTATAGCTTGTGATAGGTATCTGTTGCCGTTCATATTGCTGAAGATAGACACAAAACTTTGGAGTAACTCAGCAGGTCAGACAGCATCTCTGGAGAAAAGGAACTAGTGACGTTTTGGGTCCTTTCCCCCACCTCCACCCCAATCCCCCCACCTCTCCCCAACCTCCCACTCTTCCTCCACCCCCACCACCCCAACCCCTCACCCCATCTCACCCCTCACCCCTCCTGACCCACTCCTCACCCCCACCCCACCAGACCCTGTTCCACCCCACCCCAAGCCCCCCCCCCCCCCCTCCAATCTCTCCCCACCCCATCTCGTTCCACCCTTCGCCCCCACCCTATCCTGGCTCACTCCTTACCCCTACCCCGGCCTACCCTGTTCCAACACACCCCACCATCGACATCTCTCCATGCCCGTAGTGTTCACATTCATAGAAACATAGACATAGAAAATAGGTGCAGGAGTAGATCATTCAACCCTTCGAGCCAGCACCGCCATTCAATATGATCATGGCTGATCATCCAAATTCAGTACCCTGTTCTGGTTTTTTCCCCCATATCCCTTGATTCCTTTAGCCCTAAGAGCAAAATCTAACTCGCTCTTGAAAACACCCAGTGAATTGACTCCACTGCCTTCTGTGGCAGAGAATTCCACAGATTCACAACTCTCTGGGTGAAAATGTTTTTCTTCATCTCAGTCTTAAATGGCCTACCCCTTATTCTTAAACTGTGATCCCTGGTTCTGGACACCCCCAACATCAGGAACATTTTTCATGCATCTACCCTGTCCAATCCTTGAAGAGTGTTGTATGTTTCTATAAGATCCCCTCTCATCCTTCTAAATTCCAGCAAATTCTCAAAAAATCCCAAAAGATTAGTCAAGCATGATTTCCTCTTCATAATTCCATGCTGACTTTGACCAATCCCGTCACTGCTTTCAGAGGGTTCTCCAATTCACCTTGATAAAATTTAGATCATGTAGGTTGGCATTTTTCTAGTTCAACTGTTTTCCCAACGTCAGCACAAATGTACAGGATCAAACCCTAAACAGTTTGGTGAGATAAAAGTCACCTTTGCTCCGTGCTGACTTTGGTTTGTGTCGATGACTAGCTGCAGTCATCGATACAAACCACATATATCACCTGGTCGAGGACAAGATCGTGCCAGATACTGAACAGTGGGAATGTGTTTATGAGCTTCCACGTTTTTAACAACTGTGAACCTGAAGGCTACATTTGCCACTGGAGACGTGATAACTCTTGTGTACTGCTTTCTACTGTTGTAATCTACTATTCTTACACTCTTGTACTTAAGTATGATTGTGTTTATGTATAGTAAGATCTTTACTGAACTGTATGCAAGAGGAATTTCACTCCACCTTCGTGCGAGTGGCAATAAAGTATGATGGAACCATTAATATTCTGTTCATTTCTTGTTTTTGTATAATAGGACAACGCTCCCACTATACAACTATGCAAATACAATACTATACAAAAAGTGTATAGCATGGTGCGAGTGACAATAAAGTATCATTAAACCATTAATATTCCATTTATTTCCTGTTCTTGTATAGTGTGTTTACTTTGTGGTTGCTTAATAGTTTTATTTAAACGCGTCCACATTCAAGATGGTGACAAGATACAGAAGGCAGAGAGCATGTTTGCAGTTGGTACTTTACTGAAAATATATCATGAAGAAAGCAATGCACAAGTACAATTTTTATAATGTTTGTTTTTTAATAAACTGCATTTGTGTAGCATTAATAGGTCATCATTTTGAAGCAGGTGTCAAACCTTGATCACAGTTACAGCCACTTAACATCAGAGACAATTTTCAAAACATCAAATTCACATCTCTGTTCCTAGAACTGAACCCGCAGGGGCTGATATTTTGGGATTCAATAGGATACAATCCTATTTCATCAACCACGACTTCTATAAATGTAGTTACATAGAACTGTACAGCACCGGAACAGGCCCCTTCAGCCCACAATGTCTGTGCCAAACATGATGCCAAGTTAAATTAATCTCCTCTGTCTGCACGTGATCCTTCTCCCTCCATTCCCAGTATATCTATGTGCCTATCTACAACCCTCTTAAATGCCACTGCCTCCACCACCACCCCAGGCTGCATATTCCAGGCACCCACTGCTCTTTGTGTAGAAATCTTGCTTCACACATCTATAGACTAAAACTCTCGTTTGTTTGTTTGTTTGTCCCTGAACTACAGCCAAAACGGTACACGGTAGCGTGACAATTTTAGGCCCACATTACTCACCATCATCCCTTTGGTGTTAATGGGAGAAGTGGGGGGAGTGGGGGAGGGGGGGCAGTGAGGGGGAATGAGGGTGCTGCAGCAATGCAGGAGAGGTTTGGGCCCAACGGGTCCACTTGGTCTAGCTTCCTCTAAATTTTGCCCCTCTCACCTTAAAGCCATGCCCTCAAGTCTTTGTTATTTCCACCCTAGGAAAAGGTTTTGACTGTCTACCCTATCTATGCCTCTCGTCATTTTATATACTTCTATCTGGACTTCTGTTCGTGTATATTATTCCACAAATTATGGTATAAAAACATATAATTGGACTCATCCAAATATTGCTTCTTTATTATTCCTGCAATAAGGGAGCCCAACAACAGGCTTGACCAGAGGTCAGAAGGGGAGGCCACAGCACCTGCTCAGGCCCAGGTTCCTCATCAGACTTCTAAAGCAGCAAAAGAAAAATAAACTGAAAATCATGCTGTAGGAAGGATGCCATCGAGCTGGAAAGGGTGAAGAGAAGATTTACAAGGATGTTGCCAGGACTCGAGGGCCTGAGCTACAGGCAGAGGTTGGGCAGGCTAGGACTATATTCCCTGGAGTGCAGGAGGATGAGGCGTGATCTTATAGAGGTGTATGAAATCATGAGGGGAATAGGTAGGGTGAATGCACAGAGTGTTTTACACAGAATAGGGGAATCAAGAACCAGAGGACAGACGTTTAAGGTGAGAGGGGAAAGATTTAATAACGACCTAAGGGACAATGTTCTCACCCAGAGGGTGGTGGGTATATGGAACGAGTTGCCAGAGGTGGTAGTTGAAACAGGTACTATTACAGCATTAAACAAATAGATAGACCGGTACATAGATAGGAAATGGGACAATCGTGGGCAAATGTGACTAGCTTAGATGGGGCATCTTGGTCGGCATGGATGAATTGGGCCCAAGCTTTGGGCCTCTCTTTCACTCCGATGGAAATCTGAAATAAAGACAGAATAAAGACAGAAAATGGTGGAAACACTCAGTAGCTCAGGCAGCATCTGTGGAAAGGGAAACAAAGTTCAAGTTTCAGGTTGAAAACTAGGAAAGTTAGTTTTAAGTTGTAGAGAGTACAGAGGAAGGATGCCAAGGACAAAGGGAATACCTTTGAGAGGGTGAGACCAGGATTGCAGTAGTGATGGTATTGCTTCATTTTTTTTCACTGTGCGTAGTTTACACTTTCTTCCTGTGACCGTGTATATTTTGTCCGGGTGCTCCAGTCCGTGCTGATCGATGGTCAGCGTGGACTCAGTGGGCTGATGGGCCTGTTTCCATGCTGTATTGCTATGCTACACTGAACACAACTAAACTTTCACGGTCCAGACAAAGGACCTTCAATGTGAACCATTAACATCTGATTTTCCACAGATGACACCTGACCTGTTAAGTATTTAATGCTTTTTCCTTTGCTTTTAACTCTTAAACTGTGATCAGTCTCATTAAAGGAGACAAGGTAATTAATGAAGACCTGGCACAGGATATATAAATTGCCAGCTGTTGTAGATAGTGGAGCAGATACCTCTGGTGTATCACAACTCTTTACAAGACTCAGCAACATGGGGAAAGCAAGCTCCTGGCATCCTGCCAGAGGAACTGAGAAAGCAAAGACGCCTCTTTTGCATTGGAACATCACAAGATCCCCATGTGAGCACCGCAGCAGTGTTGCACAAAATAACTACCAGTATCAATTCTGTAAAACAGACCTCAAAGCATGATACATCCTGAGACCACACTCTGCACCATTGACTCCATCTACACTTCATGCTGCCTCGGAAAAGCAGCCAACATGATCAAAGACATAGTCCCATCCCTGTCATTCCTTCTTCTCACTGCTCCTGTCAGGCAGAAGATACAGATGCTCGAAAGTGCGCACCACCAGACCCAGGAACAGCTTCCTCCCCTCTGTTATCAGGCTTCTGAATGGCCCTTCCATAGGCTAGGGTACTGTCCAATTCACCACCACCCCATTGTGGACATGGTTAATCGGTTTCAACAGCGATAGAACCCAGAGCCACAGTCCTCTACTCAAACACATCGCAGATACTTTGTCCATGTGGATGTCTCTAGAACTGGCGTGCCACAAAGCTGAGAACTATATTCAGCACTCTGTATCCTCCCCTTTACTCTACCTATTGTACTTGGCTTTGACCCGATTGTGTTTATGTAGGGTATTATTTGATCTGATCGGATAACATGCAAAACAAAGTTTTTGGTACCTCGGTACACGGGACAAAAATAAACCTAAACCTGAACTGAAGCTTTGCTATAATTTTGGAAACCTTGTCTCACAGGATCATTTTTTTTCATTCTTACTCATTACAACTGAGACATTTATGACTAAAACTTGGAATCCCCCAAATATGTTTCACATCTTGACAGCACCGTAATGATTGTACAAAGTCATGTTATAAAAGCAAGGAAAGACACAAAGTGCTGGAGTAACTCAGCGGATCCGGCAGCATTCCTGGAGAACCTGGATAGGTGATGTTTTGGGTCGGGACCCTCCTTCAGACAGATGTGCAGAAGGGTCCTGACCCGAAACGTCACCTATCCATCTTCTCTAGAGATGCTGCCTGACCTGCTGAGTTACTCCAGCACTTTGTGTCTTTCCTTAGTCAACCAGCATCTGCAGTTCCTTGTTTCTACCTGTTATAAAAGCAGATTGATTGAGCGAATGCAGAAGGATATCGCCGCGTTGATCCCCAAAAATATCAAATATCAGATGCCGGAGAGAGAGCATTTGTTCCTTGCATTAACCAGAAGGTACAAAACCTCCGGATAACACGTTGTTACAACCAAAATTGGCAGCCCCTCTGATACCAAAGGGACAAAAAAACATGGGAACAAATAGAAAATAGGCTACGTGTATGCTACAAAAAACTGAGATTAAAAAGTATTTACAAAGTAACCAGGATGGTTTTATGCACCATAAATCAAGAGATAAAAATAACTTTTGAAGCAAAACCTTGTCACTTCTCTTTAACAGGCTTCATAGTGACAGTCCTTCAGTTGTTCACAGTTACAATGTGTAGAAAGGAACTGCAGATGCTGGTGTGTACTGAAGATAGACACAAAGTCCTGGAGTAACTCAGCGGGCCAAACAGCATCTCTGGAGGAAAAGGATGGGTGACGTTTGGGATCCTTCTTCAGACCCTGAAGAAGTGTCTGAAGAAGGGTCCTAACCCGAAACACCTTATAGCGTCAGAGACCCGGGTTCAATCCTGACTATGGGTGTCGCCTGTACGGAGTTTGTACGTTCTCCCCGTGACGCGTGGGTTTTCTACGGGTGCTCCGGTTTCCTCCTACATTCCAAAGACGTATAGGTTTGTAGATTTATTGGCTTTGGTAAACATTGTAAAATTGTTCCTAGTGTGTAAGACAATGCTAGTGCTAGGATCACTGGTTGCCGCAGACTCAGTGGGCTGAAGGGCCTGTTTCCACGCTGTACTGTATGCAAAACTAAACTAAGATGCTGCCTGACACATTGAGTTACTCCAGCACTTTGTGCAAATCACCAGCGCTTTTTTGTCAATAGATGCGTGCGGGCATGCATCTAACAGTTCATGCAACGCTTATGGCTGCTGGACATCAATCTAGTTTTTTATTGTCACAATAAAAGCACTGGTTATTTCTCACTGTTTGGTTTTATCAGGAAGCCGTTGAAGGTGATGTAGGTATCAAAGCCATCGCTGAATATGGCATTCTCTCGTTCTCCTTTGAACAAGCGGACCCAGACCTCATCATTCTGCTGCAGGTCCAGCATGATGCTCTGACTCTGCATGATGCTGCGATCACTAGGCTGGGTGTACAGGATGACTACCACCTCCTCATTCTTCATGATGTGCATGTAGGTTTCTTTCTGATTCCAAGTGTGCACGTTCAGGCTGAAGTGATAAACGCCTGGGATGGTGCAGTAGAACTTCCCGGAGAACATATTAAACTGCTCGTACAGGTTGACGTACACGGTGTCAAACACCAGCACCTGATAGTAGTCATTACTGTGCAGCTCCTTCTTTCGGCCCACCGAGAAGGCAGCGTAGTACAACTTGCAGGGATCCCCAAACTTCCCTGGGCTTCCCTTGGCACCTTTTAGCCCCTCTGGTCCCGGTAGCCCAGACGTCCCAGCCTTGCCATGGTCACCGTAAGAACCTCGAGGCCCCTTTTCACCCTTCTCACCTGTAAGAGAATGAAGCAACACGTTACTAACCAGTTAGCTAGTGCCTCACAGAGCCAGAGACCCGGGTTCAATCCTGACCTCGGGTGCTGTCTGTGTGGAGTTTGCACGTTCTCCCTGTGAACGGATGGGCTTCCTCCGGGTAATCTGGTTTCCTTCCACACTCCAAAGACATGCGGGTTTGTTGGTTAATTGGCCCTCTGTAAATTGCCACTAGTGTGTAGGGAGTGGATGCGAAAGTGGAATAACATAGAACTAGTGTGGACGAGTGATCAATGGTCGTCATGGACAGGGCGGGTTAAAGGGCCTGTTTCCGTGCTGTATCTCTAAAGTAAACTAAGCAGGGAGTGAGGTGTACGTAGCCTGTGTGGTTCATCCTGGCATTAGTCATTGTTGTAAAACAATTATCTCTGTAGCACATTATCTGATATTGCACTCTCCAATTTTATTTGTGAGAAATGCCAAATTTTACTCTGGTTTATCTCACTGTCACTTCAGTTCTTTAAGGCCTTTTTATAACTTTTTAAATATATTTGGACAGAGATATGCAGAGGAAGGTTTTAGAGGGCAACTGGAGGCAAATGGATCTAGCCTAGTATGCTAACCAAGTCGGCATAGACAAGATGGGCTGAAGGGCCTGTGTCCACGCTGTACAGCTCTATGCCTCATATCGCAGCTCACAGCTTTCCAGGCCCATTAGCCAGAGTGCCCAGAATGTCTTGCTTCATCTCAATTGCATTTCCTATATTCAAAATCATGAGGGGAATAGATAGGGTGAATATTTCCCATGGGAGGAGAATCAAGAACCAAAGGGTATAAATTTAAGGTGAGAGGGGAAAGATTTAATAGGAATCTGAGGAGCAATCTTTTCACACAGAGGGTGGTGGGCATATGGAATGAGCTGTCAGAGGAGGTAGTTAATGCAGGTACTATTACAACATTTAAAAGACACATGTGCAGGATAGGAAGGATTACATGTCCCACACACAGGCAGGTGGGACTAGCCCAGAATACCAACTTGGCTGGCAAGGGCAAGATGGGCTGAAGGGCTTGGCCCCATGCTGTACCACTCGATGGCTCTAGGACTCTAACTCCACAGCTTGCTTAACTTACCTTCAACAAATATCCCCGTGCTTTTGAATCGGCACTTCTTCTACAGTGATAATTTACCTGTGATTTTTCATCGTCCCTGAAGCCGACCCAGTGTCCATTCCCCTCCACAGATTATTTATTGTGATCCAAATGTACTCATTTAAGTTTGAATCAACAGCAGAACCATGATTCATCGCCACTTCCCCAGGGGGACTCTCCCACGCTCAGGTAGAGAGAGCAAGAAAGAAAGACTCTTCGCACACCATTCATAATTCACAGAGTCATACAGCACAGAAACAGGCCCTTCAGCACAGCATGTCCATGCCGTTAAGGATGCTCTGTCTAACCTAGATCCATTTCCCATGTTTGGCCCCATATTCTTTTAAATCTGATGGACAGAAAGAGCTGGAGTAACTCAGCAGATCAGGCAGCAAGTCTGGAGAACATGAATAGGTGACCCTTCGGGTCAAGACCCTTCCTCAGATTCATTGAGTATTGGTCCAGCATCTGCAGTTCTTTGCTCCTTCTAAACCTTTCCTATCCATGTATCTGTCCAAATTTATTTTGAATATTGCTACAGCACCTGCCTCTCCTCGCTTCTCTGGCAGCTCGTTCTTTAACCCCACCACCCTCTGTGGGAGAAGGTCACCTATTAGGTTCCTACTAAATGTAGATTTCAGGATGTGCCAGAGCACTCTAGAGCCAATAACGTATGTTTGTAGTCACGGCATCATTATAAAGAGCACTTCAGCGAATGCTGCTCCTACAGACAGAATAAGCAGAAAGTTAGCTTTAGTAGTGTTGCTCAATGTACTAATATTGGCCCCGAGACAACTCTTCAGACGTGTACCATGCAATCTTTTATGTCTATCTGAGAGATTGGAGACTTGATGGCACATCAGACAGTACAACACCCCTGCATTGATACAAAGGTTAACACTCAAATCATGCTCAGCCATAAACAACCTTAATCCACCTTCATCTTAGCCAGTGGATCCAAATATCTTTTGCAGGCAAGAAACCTTTGTAGGCTTATTCTAAATGTCCATTCCTGCCTCAATATTTTCTGCCTCTTTACTCACCACTCATTCAATATTGTGCCTCAGTGAAAATCCAAATACTGCAGATGCTGGAAATCTGAAATAAAAACAGAAAATGCTGGAAACACACAGTGGGTCAGGCAGCATCTGTGGAGAGAGAAGAAGAGATCATGCGTCAGGCCTTTTGTTGACTCTCGGGGTTTTCTGCTCATCTTTGAGACTCTCCTAATGTCCACCTCAACTCCAAGATGGATGATCTGCCATCCCCTCACACCTCTCCCCCATCTCCTGACGTTAGTTCAGATATATCACTCTCCTCCCTCTGTGCCTCTCTCCTGCTTCATTGCACTTATCTCTCTATTCTTATTTATCACTTGCCTCCCAACTCTTCCCTTTTTTATTTCCCCAAAGACGTCTCCATCTGTCTCATCCTGACTCATGGATGGAGGAACACATTGGGTCGAGCAGCATCTGTGGAGGGAAATGGACCGTCAATGTTTCAGGTTGGGATCCTTGACCTGGAGTCCCAATCTGAAGCATCAACTATCCATTTCCCTCCATGGATGCTGCTCAACCACTAAGTTCCTCCAGCACCTTGTTTGTAGCTCCAGACTCGAGCATCTGCAGTCTCTGATGGATCCCAACCTGAAATGTCAACCATCCATGTCCTCCACAGACACTGCCTGACCTGCTGAATTTCCAGCACTTTGTTTTTTGTACAAGACTTCAGCATCTGCAGTCTCTTGAGCCTCACCCTATGCCTCACTCCCTGTGTCCCTCCCCTTGTGTTTTCCCCCTCGATTTTCTTTCTCTCTGGCCTGACAAATATGTTCAGGAGCAGCTTCTTCCCCTCTGTGATCAGGCCTCCGAACGGTCCTTCCATGAGCTAGAGTACTGTCCAATTCACTTCTATAGCATTGCAGACATTGCACTTTGTCTCTGGAACTGATGCGCTCCAATGCTGAGATCTACATTCTGCACCCTGCATCACCTCCTTCACTCTACCTATTGTACTTGAGTTTGGGTTGATTGTATTAATGTATAATATTATCTGATCAGATTGGATAGCATACAAAACAAAGCTTATCACTGTACCTCGGTAAATGTGACAATAATAATAAACCTAAACCTGAGCCTAAACCTCCAGCAGAGCCCAGCACAAGAGTGAAATCAATTGAAGCAGCCTGCACAGCTGAAAGAGGGGAGACTGGGAACTAGGAGAGAGTGATGAACTTACCCAGGCAACCTCCACTGCAAATGTGCACAGTGGAGTTCACCGTGCAAAAATCTCCTGGAAACCATAACGTTTGAACACACTCGATGCTGGCAGGGATGTTCTCAATATTTTAGTTTAGTTCAGAGATTCAGCGTAGAAACAGGCCCTTCAGCCCACCGAGTCTACACCGACCAACGATCACCTGTACACTGTTTCTATGTTATCCCAGTTTCGCATCCTAGGGGCAATTTACAGAAGCTAATTAACCTACAAACCTGTACGTCTTTGGGATGTTGGAGGAAGCCAGAGCACCCGGAGAAAACCCACACGGTCACAGGGAGAAATACAAACTCCATAGATGGGGCATTTTGGGTCAGCATGGATGAGATGAGCTGAAGGGCCTGTTTCTGTGCTGTGTGACTCTATGAATCTACATTGAGTTGTGGAGCAGTCCAAAAGGGCCCAATAGCCTGCTCTGACTACCTTGTTCTATGTTTCTATCTAAGTGACTAGGCTATATTAATAACACAAGAGACTGCAGATGCTGGAATCTTGAGCAGAAAACAGACTGCTGGAGGAAGCACTGGGTGACTGTCTGTCCCTTCCATCTTCATTGTTTTTTTAGTATGTGTTAAATGTATGTTTTTAGAGTTCTGTAGCTTGTTTTATGTGGAGGGTGGGGGAGGGGGTTGTGGGAAAACTTTTTCTAATCTCTTACCTCGACAGAGATGTGATTTTTTTCCCTATTGTATCTCCGTCCGCACTGCGACCTAACATCGAGGAGTTGGCAGCCTTTGCTGGAGACGAACTTCGGGAGCTCCACCATGGGAGCCTGCGGGACTTAACGTCATGGAGCTTGCGATCCCTGTCGGGGATCGCTTTTGGGGCTCCAGCCGCCGGAGCATGCAGGACTTACCATCGTGGAGCTCGCGATCTCTGGTTAGAGACCGACTTCGGGAACTCCAAGCCGCAGGAGTTTCGACCGCCCCGATGCGGGAGCTTCGATCGCCCTGACGGATGGCTCGACTGCCCCAACCACGGAGAAAATTGAGGGAAGAAGATGACACTTTATTGCCTTCCATCACACTGAGGAATGTAGGGAATCTGCTGTGGTGGATGTTTATGTTAACTTTTATGTAGTTGCGTGTCTTGTTTCTTTTTTAGTATGGCTGTATGGTAATTCGCGTATCACTGTACCTTAATTGGTACATCTGACAATAAAAGACCTTTGAAACCTTTGAAGTCAGTGGGTCAGACAGCGTCTGTGGAGGGAAATGCACAGACGATGTTTCGGGTCGGGACCCTTCTTCAATTCCATGTATTTAATTTGGTTTAAAATCAGGCTACATTGGTTATTTGATGAATTTGTGAAGATTGAATGTCTGGGAGAGTTTGCATTTGCTACATCTTATTTTCCCATGAAGCAGCCACACGGACCACTGGAATGGAATTATTATGCAGCGCTATTTATAAAAATGACATTTTTTTAGTTGCCAGCCAGACCACTCTCGGCTGGCCTGTTGCCACTTATGCCGCTTGTGTTCGTTGGTGGCCTCGCTCCTCAGTCATACAATGCTTTGCAATGTCTGTTCCTAAATTGCTTCATAAATATTGCAACCGCTTTAACTTTGTCTGTAACCTAATCAACTTTATGTTTAGCCAAATTCATGCTTTGCAGTGGAACACCGTGGCCAGTCAAAATCAGTTCTAACCTCAACTATGCCCTTTAGTGTGAAAAAAGGATTTGTGGGGAAAACGTTGCCCTTCAGGTCCCTATTAACTCTTTCCCCCCCTCACCTTAAATCTATGTCCTCTGGTTCTTGATTCCCCTATCCTCGGAAAAAGACTGTGCATTCACCCGCTCTATTCTACCTCAGTACACCTCAATAAGATCACCCCTCAGCCTCCTGCGCTCCCAGGAATAAAGTCCTAGAGGTTGAGCTAAAGTCCTAGGACTTTCGCTCAACCTCTCCCCGTAGCTCAGGCCCTCGAGTCCTGGCAACATCCTCGTAAATGGTCTCTGCATCCTTTCCAGCTTAGCTTTTGCAGTAGAACCACAACGATAACCTGGGTTTCACATCTGCAGTGAATTATTCCAAGGCACTTAGCAGGAGAATCATCAAAGAAAAAAAAGGGAAGGAATTTGACACAAGGAATTTGGCATGAAGTTTGGCCAACGACAGATAAAACCTGGAAATACTGGAAAACCTGAACGGCAGCAGAGAGAAGCAGAGTCTAAATTCCAGGTCAAACTTTCATCAGAACTGGGACGATTGACAAATGTATTGTGCTGAGACCAGGCGCCAGCTCTCAGATGCCTCCTCCTACTTACCCCTGGACCATGACCCCATAAATTAGCATCAGGCCATTATTTCTCAAACCATCCTTGCTTTTATCACTTCTGGCTATTTGCCCTCAGAGCCTCCAACCTCTCGTTCCCCAGCCTCTCATGGCCTGATTTTACCTTCTCCCCAAAATCCAGAAACAGAACTGCCCTGGCAGACCCATTGTTTCAGCCTGCCCCTGCCCCACCTAAATCATTTCCATATAGCTCGATTCCATCCTATGCCCCCTTTTCCAATCCTTTCCCACCTATGTCCAAGATACCTCACACGCCCTTTAATGTCTGAAGAGGGGTTCCAACCTGAAACATCACTTATTCCTTTTCTCCACAGATGCTGCATGTCGCACTGAGTTACTCCGGCATCTTGTGTCCATCTGAGAAATATTACAGTTCGCCGACATTGCAGGTAGACAGGATGGTGTAGAAGGCTTTTGGCCTTCATCAGTCAGGGAATTGATTATTGAAGTTGGGACGTAATGTTGAAGTTGTTCAAGACATTGGTGAAGCCTTTCAGTTTTGGTCAGGCTGCTGTAGGAAGTAATTCACTAGGCTTGACAGAGTGCAGAGAAGATTTACGAAGATGTTACCAGGACTTGTGGGCCTGAGCTACAGGGAGAGGTAGGGCAGGCTAGGACTAATTTATTCCTTGGAACATGGAGGCTGTGGGGTGATCTTATTGAAAAAAGAAAAAAAATCATGAAGGGAATGCACAGTCTTTTTCCAAGGGTAAGGGAATCAAGAACTAGAGAGCACAGGTTTCAGGTGAGAGGAGAAATATTTAGTAGGAACCTTAGAGGTAACATTTTCACACAGAGGGAGCTGCCAGAGAAGGTAGTTAACACGGGTATGATAACAACATTTAAAAGACATTTGGACAGGTACATGGATAGGAAAGATTTGGAGAGATATGGGTCAAACGCGGGCAGGTGGGACTAGACAAGGCATCGGCGGGTGGCATGGACGAGATGGCCTCAAGGGCCTGTTTTCCTGCTGTATGACTCTAACTCCAAAAACTGGCAAATAGTTAGTCATCTACCAGCATTGCTTGTGAGCAGAAGCCGACCAAAATATTCATTACTAGGCTGCGTAAGCATGATTGTGCCACGATCTTAATCTTCAAGAATAATAAAACTTGTCAAATGCAAGCAGTACGTGGAATTATGAAGGCAGTAAATTACCACATCATTCTAACTGGAAAATAATTTCCATCAGCCTCCCTCCCTAACATAAACCTTAGAGCAGTGTACAAAATCATGAGAGGAATAGACTGAGGTCGATGCACAGAGCAGGGGAATTGAGGACCAGAGGAATTTAAGATTTAATAGGAATCCGAGGGTAACTTTTTCACACAAAGGGTGGTGGGTGTATGGAACAAGCTGCCAGAGGAGATAGTTGAGGTAGGGTCTATCCCATTATTTAAGAAACAGTTAGACAGGTGTATGGATAGGACAGGTTTGGAGGGATATGAACCAAGCGCAGGCAAGTTGGCAAGTGTAGCTGGGACATTGTTGGCCGGTGTGGGCAAGTTGGGCCAAAGGGCCTGTTTCACACTGTACCACTCAGTGACTCTAGTGCTGTTGATAAGGGCAGTACTGGCTGGCGATCTCCGTATCTGGGTAGGCGGATATGGAACAGAGAAAGTTACCCAGAGTAAGAGCTGACTTAAATGAAGGATAATCATTGGCACTGATTGTTTGGGCTGAATAATAAATTCCTGGGCAGTAGATTGAATGCAATCGCCAAGAGTGGAGAGGGCTTGCACCCTCGTTGTTGCTGTTGGTTCCCAAAGGGTTTTCATCAGATTGATTCCTGGGATGACAGGACTTTCATATGAAGAAAGACTGGATGGACTCGGCTTGTACTCACTGGAATTTAGAAGATTGAGGGGGGATCTTATAAAAACTTACAAAATTCTTAAGGGGTTGGACAGGCTAGATGCAGGAAGATTGTTCCCGATGTTGGGGAAGTCCAGAACAAGGGGTCACAGTTTAAGGATTAGGGGGAAGTCTTTTAGGACCGAGATGAGAATGTTTTTTTTCACACAGAGAGTGGTGAATCTGTGGAATTCTCTGCCACAGAAGGTAGTTGAGGCCAGTTCATTGGCTATATTTAAGAGGGAGTTAGATGTGGCCCTTGTGGCTAAAAGGATCAGGGGGTATGGAGAGAAGGCAGGTACGGGATACTGAGTTGGATGATCAGCCATGATCATATTGAATGGCGGTGCAGGCTCGAAGGGCCGAATGGCCTACTCCTGCACCTATTTTCTATGTTTCTATGTTTAGATAAGCACTCAAGAGAACTCATCAGCTTTATGAATTTGTACCGCTGTTTTTCTTTCTGAATTGGATGAAGAAATGGGCAACTATGCCTCTCTGGAGACGCAGTCCAAGTACTTTATCTTTCTTGTTTTCCTCCTGACATACATTATTGATTGCGCAGCAAAGACTCATATTTCTAAATCTGGAAGCTAGCCTTCCGCTAGTATTTTTATTGGCATCAAGAGCTCCAGAATAGGTCATGTGCGGGGAGAAACTGTGCAAAAACAACATGTCGGGGAGGAAAGAGAAGTCTGCGTTCATTTCTTACTTTTCAAATCACTTTGTCCCAGTGGTTTACGATGAAAGAGGCTTCATGGGCAGCCTTTTCACTCAGAGGCTAGTACGTATCTGAAATGAGCTGCCGGAGGAAGCTATTGAAGCAGATACAATTACGAGTTTTAAAAGACATTTGGACAGATATATGGATAGGAAGGATTTAGAGAGCAATAGTCTGACCTCTACATTTTTTCCATCACTCTATCTATTCTACTCGAGTTTGGCTTGATTGCATTCATGTACAGTATAGTATTGTCCGATTTGATTGAATAGCTTGCAAAACAAGGCTTTTCACTGTACCTCAGTACTTGACAATAATAATAAACTTAAACATAATGAGGATTGTGCGGCAAACACAGGCAGATGGGACTAGCCCAGTACACGGACTAGGTTGCCATGCACAAGGCGGGCCAGAGGACCTGATTTTGTGCTATACAGCTCTGATTCCATGACTTTAACTGGCTAATTCCCGTTTCTTTCTCCGAGCTCCTGATTCCCAAATATCCTTTCCTCTAATGCCTGATTATTTTTCCATGTCAAAATAAGGAACTGCAGATGCTGGCTTACACAACAAAAAAAAAACACAAAGTGCTGGAGTAACACAGCTGCACAGGCACCATCTCTGGAGAGCATGGACAGTTTAGTTTAGCTTATTAATGTCAAATGTACGAGATATGGTGAAAAGCTTTTGTTTGCGCGTTATCCAGTCAAGAAATAGACTATACATGAATATAGAAAAAGACTACACATGAATAGAAGAAGACTATACATGAACGTTTCGGGTCAGGACCCTTCTTCAGATGCTTCTGAAGAAAGGTCTCGACCTGAAACGTCACCTATCCATGTTCTCCAGAGATGCTGCTTGACCAGCTTATTTACTCCAGCACTTTGTATGTGTTATTTTCCCACCCTCTAAAAATCCTCTTTGCGCCCGGTTGGTGCACGAAAGACTAAATATCAACCAGTTTTAGTGTTCCCGCAGGACAGCTTCACTCCAAATCCGATCTTCCACCTCCTCGGCCAAAGGTCTCTGTGCACAGAGTCTCTGCCATCCACTTGTAGCGTCTGACCTTACCTTTGAGGATAGTGAGGTTGATCTGAGGAATTGCTTGGAATTCTGGTGGGTCGTCGCTGTAGTAATGGTAACGATGCCTGCGGCGTGTGGGTCGGTCAGCGCGGTCACAACACTGGACACAGCGGCCAGCGCCAGTCTGGGCCGCTTCACCCACCGGCTGGTCCCGATCGACTCCAGGCAAGGCCTGCTTGGCTCTGTAGGAAATGGACTCGCCGTCTGAGAAGGAGTCTCTTTCACCCTGTTCATTCTCGGGCAGGTGAGGGTAGGGGTGTCTACTCACAAATCCATCAGCACATGCTGGGAGAAGTTCAATAACGAGGAAGAAAGTAAAAGGCAGATTCATGTTGAACTGCAGTTCCACCTATTATTTTTAAAAAAAAGAATTTTGATTGTACACAGAGAGAATAGCAGTACGGAAAATAAATAGGTAATTTACTCCATATATCTGTCAAAATGTGTATAATTGCACAAGTCATAATTGTATCTGCTTCTACAGCTTTCACTGGCAGCTCTAGAGCTCTAGGGACTAGTGGAATCAAGGGATATGGAAGAAGGCAGGCACGGGTTATTGATTGGGGATGATCAGCCATGATCACAATGAATGGCGGTGCTGGCTCGAAGGACCGAATGGCCTCCTCCTGCACGTATTTTCTATGTTTCTATGTTTCTATGTTAGCTCACTCCAGATATGGATTGTCCTCTGTGAAAAAGTTGCCCCTGAGTTTCCTCTTAAATCCCTCCCCTCTCACCTCTAGGCCCTCTAGTTTTAGAATCCTTTCCCCTGGGACAAAGACTGTGAGCGTTCACTTTGTCCGTGCTCCTCATTTTTTTTTAGAGATACAGCGCAGAAACAGGCCCTTCGGCCCACCGGGTCCGCGCCGCCCAGCGATCCCCGCACATTAACACTATCCTACACCCACTAGGGACAATTATTACATTTGCCCAGCCAATTAACCTACAAACCTGTACGTCTTTGGAGTGTGGGAGGAAACCGAAGATCTCGGAGAAAACCCAAGCAGGTCACGGGGAGAACGTACAAACTCCGTACAGTACAGCACCCGTAGTCAGGATCGAACCTGAGTCTCCGGCGCTGCATTCGCTGTAAGGCAGCAACTCTACCGCTGCGCCACCGTGACCGCCCATCATGATCCTGTGCACCTTAGGCCACTTCTCAGCCTCCTATCTAGGAGGAAACTCGAGCACCCGGAGGAAACCCACGCGGTCACAGGGAGAACGTGAAAACTCCACATCCGAGGTCAGGATCGAACCGGCATCTCTGG
The DNA here is from genome assembly GCF_053455715.1 of Rhinoraja longicauda. Classification (NCBI taxonomy): domain Eukaryota; kingdom Metazoa; phylum Chordata; class Chondrichthyes; order Rajiformes; family Arhynchobatidae; genus Rhinoraja; species Rhinoraja longicauda. The sequence continues at coordinate 60,612,990 of NC_135958.1, forward strand.
CGTTGTGAGCCAATGGCTCTACCCACTATGCCACGCTGCCGCCTTACTGTGCTCTGGTTAAAAACTGAGCTACATTTGTCAACAACTTTTTCCCATCAATATACCCCCCTCTGCTGTTTTAACTTTGTGACCAATAATGATTTAATAAACGAACAAGTAAAAAGCATAAAAATCAACCGTCTTAAAGATTAAACATTATTTGAAAATCTAGTTTTTATTTTAGAGGTACCATCACAAAAAAAACCACTGGCTTTATCTAGCCACCATGTTAAACAGAATCCAGTTTACAGATCTGGTGCAAGATAAAATTCCCATGACCTTGCCATTAAGTGCAGAGTCTTGAAAGGGAATATCTATTTATATCTATGCAAAGTCAAAAGATTTCCTTGAGCTAACAACACTGCTAACCACATTGACGTTGTTCTTTTATTGTCGGTAATAAACAGCAGACAATTACGTCCCGATGTCAAAGTTCTAATGCAAAGGCAGCAACTGATAGAGAATGAATGATCTTATCGATAAGTTCCAACCTTGCCAAGGCCAAGCTTACTCTTTCTAACAGAACATACTGTATATGATCGAATTGACCTAATTTCAATGGACTTTAACCCAAGCCATTAAGATAATTTGCCACTGAAATCTCTGACAAAGTGTGCCAAGATTTAATTGCCTTTCAAAACATGTTTTTAACGGACCGTTGGAGTTGCTGCAGGCATGTGTGGAAATGGCCAAGTGTTTCCTGAGGTTTTGAGAAAATTGTCCATTTGCCTGTGAATTAGAGAGGAGCTTCCTTTGGCCAACACAACGTGAATCCCCTGGGGAAAGACGGTTCGTTATCTTTATAATTGGTTCTTGGAAGCAAGGGCTCTCACACACTGCAGGGCTCACAGCAAAGCGCTGCCAACACAGCTCTTGTTTTAAGATGGCCATCTCACATTTTACTCCTTGATGTAGGGGCATCTTCGGCACAGACTCACGGCCTGGGTGTGCGCTCTGTCAGTCTGTCGAGCAGCAGGGCTGTCAGAGCTGATGTGCACGGTATGGAGGTGTGTAAGAAGGGATCATGCACAGTTCACAGATGTGTTTCTGCAATCAAGCTAAAATGGAGCCAGAGTATGGCAGCTCTTTGCATGCTCTTCCCATACAATGATCTCACAAAAAGCCAAGACATGCCCCACCCCAGTCATTTCTTCTTCTCCCCGCTCCCATCCGGCAGAAGATACAGAAGCTTGAAAGCGTGCACCACCAGACTCAGGAACAGCTTCTTCCCCTCTGTTATCAGGCTTCTGAATGGTCCTTCCACAAGCTAGGATACTGTCTGATTCACCTCCACACTATTGCGGACATTAGACTTTGACTATGGAACTGGTGCGCTACAATGCTGAGAACTACAGTATATTAACTACAGTATATTCTGCACTCTGTGTCTTCGCCTTTACTCTATCTTTTGTACTTGAGTTTGACTTGATTTCATTTCCGTATACTATTATCTGATTTGATTGCACAACATAGCTTTACGCAGTACCTCGGTACACGTGACAATAACAAAAGGCATGGCGATTAACAATGAAGCTACAAGCTGGCCACCCACGAGTCACGGCACCAGGCAGAAGAGGGCTCTGCCCAAGTCGGCTGCCGGCCCTTTTTGTAGGGTTACATCCGCGCTGGGATGGTGTTAGAGAGGGACTTGGCGCTGTCCACGGGCACCCTGGGGGGTTTCCGGGATCGTTGGGCACTGCGGGGGGTGGAATGTATCCTTGACAAGGATTGTAATTTTGTTGCATAATAGTATATTTAGTTATAAGAATAGTCTATAAGAATATTTGTTTAGATAATTGGGTGATTTTTGTGTTATGGTGGTGGGTTTGTTTGGTATAGTTTTGTATTGTATATATTATTGCAATAATTGATTCAATTTATTTTTGTTTAGAAAAAGATGTGCGGGGCGCTGTGCAAGTTTTTTTTACACAGAGGGTGGTAATGTCTGTAACACTGCCAGGTGGTAGTGGAGACAGATACAATAGTGACTTTTGAATAGGAACAATAGTGTAAGAAAATAACTGCAGATGCTGGTACAAATCGAAGGTATTTATTCACAAAATGCTGGAGTAAATCAGCAGGTCAGGCAGCATCTCAGGAGAGAAGGAACGGGGGATGTTTCGGGTCGAGACCCTTCTTCAGTCTGATCTGCTGAGTTACTCCAGCATTTTGTGAATAAATACCTTTGAATAGGAACATGGATATACAGGAAATGGAGGGATTACATAAGGCAGTTAAGATTTGGCCGTGACAAAATGCTTGGCACAGACATTGTGGGCTGAAGGGCCTGTTCCAGTGCCATACTGTTCTACGTTCTAAGTTCTTGCAAGGAATTCTGTACATTATAAAGGAATCTCTACTTTACTGTCCGCTGCCTCCATTTCTCTTTGTGACTGTTTCTACGTTCCCACCCTGAGGAGGAAGATGGGCACATTAGCACCTGTGCAAATGGCTGTTTTGATTAGTACGGGTGTCAGGGGTTATGGGGAGAAGGCGGGAGAATGGTGTCGAGAAGGGAAGATAGGTCAGACATGGTTGAATGGCGGAGTAGACTTGATGGGCCGAATGGCCTAATTCTGCTCCTATCACTTATGAACCATGTATAGTCTCCTTTTCTTACATGGAAGAAAACCACCACAATAATCAAAACTATCCTGAAGCATATCTCGGTGATAATTGTGTGTGATGTCACTTGGCCCATTTTCTCTCCAACAATGTTTTGCCAATTTGGCACTGCCATTGGAAACAATCACCGTAATTAAATGAAGCTGGAAATATATAAACAAAAGTACATGAGCAACGAGAATTATTGGGTTATGGACTCCAATGCAGAACTCTTAATTAAGAGTTTTGCAATTCACTTACAATTTAGAGTAATTGAGCTGTAAAGCCCTTCGGCCCATATTGTCCATGCCAACTAAGTGAGCACATTGGGCTAGTCACATTTGCCTGCATTTGGCCCATGTCCCTCTAAACCTTTCCTAACCATTTTGTGTCCAAATGTCTTTTAAAGACATAACTTTTTTAATGTATATTCACCTTTACTAGCTTCAGTGAGATTTCTCTGTAGATAATGCTTTCTTTTTACCACAGCAGGTTTATTTTGGCAAGAATTATATTCTTAACAGTGCAATAAAGTTCAGACTAGTTCTCATCGCTCACTGTACTTAATGTTTTCATCACTTCATTATATTTGTCTGACAAAAGTTCATTTCAGTGTAACGCTGCTTAACTACAAAGGACCTCACTTAAATCAGGCACACAGGCAAGTAAACTCCTATGATGCATAGCTTTCAGATTTCAGAAATCACACTATCACACTCCATTAGAATACTAATTGCTATGGATCATTGTTGTCATCTTAAAAATGTATTTAGGCACGACAAGTCAAAGCAAGTCTCTAAATCCATCTCTAAAAACATTTCAAAGATTAGAGTCACAGAGATGTAAAACACAGAATCAAGCCCTTAGAACCACCTTGTCCATGCTGACCAAGTGGGCAGCTTGGGCTAGTCCCATTTGCCTGAAATTGGGCCCTAGCCCTCTGAACCCTTTCTATCTGTATATCTATCCAAATGTCTATTAAAAGTAGGAATTGCATCCACTTCTATGGCTTGTTCTGGCAACATTCCAGATATGGACTACCCTCTGAGTGAAAAAGGTGTCCCCGAGGTCTAACCTTCTACCCTTTCCCCCTTACTTTGATGCCCTCTGCAAATAGACTGTGAGCATCCACTTTATCCATGCCCCTCGTGATCTTGTGCACTTCAACAAGGCCACCCCTCAATCTCCTTAGCTCCAAAGAAAAAAGTCCCAGCCTAACCAAATTCTCCCTGCAACTCAAGCCTACAAACCCAGGTAACATCCTGGCCAATCTCTTTTGCACCCTTTCCACATTAATGACATCCTTCCTATAGCTGGGTGATCAGAACTGCACACAGTGCTCCAAGTGTGGTCTCACCAATGACGTACAACTTGTGTAGGAAGGAACTACAGATGTTGGTTTAAACCGCCGATAGACATAAAGCTGGAGTAACTCAGCGGGTCAGACAGCATCTCTGGAGAAAAGGAATAGGTGGCGTTTCGGGTTGAGACCCATCTTCAATATATCTCGCTGCATCACTGTCTATGTCTCTCGTTTCTCTTTCCCCTGATTCTCGGTCTGAAGAAGGGTCTTGACCCGAAACATCACCTATTCCTTTTCTCCAGAGATGCTGTCTGACCCACTGAGTTACTCCAGCTTTTTGTGTCTATCTTCGATTTGCACAGCTTCACAGTTACATTTTGTACTCAAATACATTATTTTATCAACTACATAAGAACAACACTGGAGTAAACTGAAAAGTTAATCAACACCCAAACAGTCTCTGGATCCAAGTCCGGTGTTGTCAATAGTTCTACGAAGGAAAAGACACAAAGTGCTGGAGTAACTCAGCGGTCAGGCAGCATCTCTGGAGAACATGGATAGGTGATATTGTGGACAGGATTTAGGAACATCTTGGAAATGCTCAGAAGTGCATGCAGTCAACATACAAAACAAACTATTCACGAATCCATGCACACAAAGGATCAATATGTCCATTTAGTCTTGTGAAATATTTATAGTTCATTTGTGAATGAACTGTAAATGTGAAAATTAATTTATTTTAATTAACTGACATGTTCAATAGGCTGCCATTTGTTCTGTCCTAAATATTATTACGGTCACACCCAGAATCTCCTGTTTTGTTTTTGACTGTGTTTTTCAAGAATTATCATTTTTCCTCCGTATACATTAGAGTCATGACGAAGCAGTACAATTACTGCAAAACACAATTTAAATGTTTCGAATTACAACCATCATCCGGTAGTTAATTAGCTTTTTATAAAAAAATATCTGAAAACTGAGTTTATAGAATTAACCTCCGATCAGAACTACCAGTCTAATGCTGGAGAATAGCAACTGAACGGACTGGCCATGCACTTAGACTAACACAAAATAAACTTTTCTGAAGTTTGTTCAAGATGTTTCTGTCAAGTCTGTGTAGCTCCGTGTGTTATGGTGCTTACCTGGATACGAGTATTCAAAGTGAAGAAAACATCGCTTCTTCCTCCGTTAGGGCGGCTTGTTCGGAATATTTTGAGTGTGCTTCTTATCCTCTGGTCCCCAGACTCCTTGCTGGCAGCATTTCCCGAATTCCGAGTCCGATTCCAGATTACAGAGGCTGGAGTTGAGAGTTATGCAACTCCTAGCTTTCCTCCAACACACACCATCTGCTCGAGCTCTCCCGCCTAACAAAGGGGAGGGGGAATCAGTCAGAAAGCAGAAGTTCAACACATGGAGCAGGGCCGGAGAGACAGGGAAAGTGAAAAGATGATTCCGGAGAAAGCAGAGGCACCGAGGAACATACGTGTAGTGAAAATAGTTTGGGAGGGAGGGAGATAGAGAGGGCAAGTGACATACGGCGGAAAAGGGTAAAAATAAGTTTAGCATGGAGATGGGGACAAATGCTCCATAAAGGGATAAAAGATGCCCAATGAGACTTAAGAAATCAGGAAATTATATAGAAAAACCAGAGTCAACCACTCCGAGATTTAGGAAGTAACTCTGGCGATGTGAAGTGGCTTGGAATGAGCACTGATCTATTAAACTTGGCTGAGCTGCTTTCCAGCTACAATAAAGTAGAAACTTAGTCAGTGGGTCAATCAGTCAGTCAGGTAGTTAGTTGGTTGGTTAGTTAGTTAGGTTAACTAGCTATCTAAAAGCATACTGGACACTAATAACTAACTGAATAGCACACAAACAAAATAAGCATTTCTCCACCTCTGTACACGTATCAATAAACTTACCAGCTAGCTGTACAGTGAAATGCTTGTTCTGCATGCTATCCAGTGCAGTCATACCCTGCACGAGTACCTTAGATCATCTTCTGGATCAGCAGGCAGAGAGTCGCCACGTTGCAGGGCCATCTTACAACTTCCAAGTCTCTGAAACGTGCGATCTTGCCAACCGGTTGTGTGTGGTCTGTGGTGAAACCTGGGATGTTTCACTGGGGCTGGACAACCCAAGCCCAGTGTGTGGCACAGAGGTTGAATAAAGCCCAGCATGCCCACTGGACGTCCGTATTCGGCTAAACTCTCCTTCAAACGCTTCTAAAGTCAGAAAGGAGCAAATGCTGCCACTGCCACTTGCGAAGTTAAAAGTCAGGCAGGAAAATAAAACTGGAAATACATGGTAACTATGAAAAAAAAAAATCTTTTTACATCCAAGTCTTCCTTCGGAATGAGAAAGTAAATCAAAATCACAGCGTTTGCTATTTTAGGTCACATTTTATGAGTAACCTACTATAGGAAGGGTGTGGTTGAGCTGGAAAGGATGCAGAGAAGATTTATGAGGATGTTGCCAGGATTTGAAGGCCTGAGCTACAGGGAGAGGTAGAGCAGGCTGGGAATTTACTCCTTGGAGTGCAGGAGGATGAGGGGTAATCAAATAGAGTTGTATAAAACCATGAGGGAAATAGAAAGTGTGAATGTCCAGAGTCTTTTTTTCAGGGTTGGGGAATCAAGAACCAGAGGGCATAGGTTTAAGGTGAGAGAAGAAAGATTTAATAGGAACCTGAGGGGTAATCTTTTCACAGGTAGGTATATGAAACGAGCTACCAGAGAAGGTAGTTGAGGCAGGTACTATAACAACACCCTGACTCTGAGTGCTGTCCGGATGGTGTTTGTACGTTCTCCCTGTGACCGCGTGGGTTTCCTCCGGGTGCTACGGTTTCCTCCCATATCCCAAAGATGCACAGATTTGTAGGTTAATTGGCTTCCGTAAATTGCCCCTTGTGTGTAGGATAGAACTAGTGTAGGGGGTGACCGCTGGTCGGTGTGGACTAGGTGGGCTGAAGGGCCTGTTTCCACGCTGTATCTCGAAACTAAACTAAACAATTTTTTTTTTTTGTCAGTCTGAAGAAGAGTCTCGACCCGAAACGTCACCCCTTCCTTTTCTCCAGAGATGCTGCCTGACCCACTGAGTTACTCCAGGATTTTGTGTCTACTTTCAATTTAAACCAGCATCTGCAGTTCTTTCCTAAAGAAAAAATATATGCTCCCTGTTAAAAATGCATCGCAAACCTACAAATATAATTTGCGATCTACATCCTGTAATCTGCAGTTTTTATTTTGATTTTGGGAAGACAGGAAGCTACTTGGGAGTGACAGTTTAGTAATCTCCAGAGACATTGCGAGGAAACCATAACACAGTACAAAAGCAAAAATTATTTGAGCCAACATGTGCAGCACAACGCAATACGGAAAGTATGCAGTTTTAGAACAGAATAGTGCAGCACAGAAACAGGCCCTTTGGCCCACAATGTTTGTGCTGAACATGAAACCAAGTTAACCTCTTCTCCTCTGCCTGCACATGATCCATATCCCTCCATTCCCTGCATATCCCTACATTGATGTGCCTATCTAAAAGCCTCTTAAACACCACTATCATATATTTTATTTTTTTATGTTTTCTGGATTAATTGACAGCATTGTGCCTGTAGGATCCTCTACATGGATTGCATTCAACATATTCCTCAGTTTGGAAGTGTGTTTCTACTCTGCGAAATCGGATATCCTTTCTCCATGTTCATTATGTACTCTATAAAACTTAGATGATAAAATAACACTAAAGACAACCATAATGAAGAATAAATGTATACTGCTAATTTACAGTGTTTTTTTGCGAATAAAAAGATGCCGGTATACTTATCAATTAAAATTAAGCTATTGTAGCGACCATAGGGATTGGTCCTGAGAGTTGAACCCTCGGATTGGCCAGCAAGGTCACGTGGTTGTTTTGGCGCCCAAAACCAGTCAGTTGGAAGAGGACTTCGATGTGAATAGTTTAAGTTTAATGGTCGTCTGCGATCTCGATTGTTATCTTTGTAACTGAATATTGCTACCGCAATAAACTTCTTTGACAAAGTTACAAGTCTTCAGACTCGCCATATTGGTGACCCCGACGTGATCTAGCTGATCACCCACCATGCAGGAACCTGTCGTCCCTGTTCCGGTTCTAACGCCCGGCGTACCTCAGCGTTCATCTTCCTCCGTTTTGGGCGCACCAACCACACCTTTGGTTTGCGCATGCTGAAGCGCAGTTCCATCTGAGAGGCATCTCGGTGGACAAGACAAAATATTACTACCTGGTGAGTGCCCTACCGCCTGAGACGTCCGTGCGGGTGATGCAGTTCATCACCTCCCCTCCTGCAGACGGCAAGTACGAAGCACTGAAGGTAATCATGCTTCGAACCTTTGGATTTAGTAGGCACGATCGAGCCGAGAGGCTTATGCATCTGCCAGATCTCGGAGATCGGCTGCCGTCCGTCCTCATGGCCGAAATGTTGGCGCTGGCAGGCGGGCACAAGGATTGCCTCATGTTTGAGCAGGCATTCCGGGAGCAACTCCCAGAAAACGTTAGGATTATGCTCACGGATTGTTCTTTCGAGGACCCCGTGGCATACGCGGAGAAATCCAATGCGCTCATGGCGTCGAAATTGCGAAAATACAGTTCGATCAACAGTCTCGGTTCCATCGGGCAGCCCGCCGCGACACCAAGATGGCGCCGCGACTCCCGCCATTTCTCCAAAACCCCGCCAAAAGGATCCGCACAAGCGCAGCTGGTGTTATTATCATCTGCGATGGGGTGGAGAAACCCGCAACTGCCGCTCACCTTGCACTTTCTCGGGAAATGCCTCAGCCAATCGTACATAGAGGCAGTCGCGATTGGCCAAAACCGCCGCCTCTACGTCGTGGATCGATTCACAGACACAGAGTTCTTAGTCGATACGGGAGCCATAGTAAGCATCGTGCCGCCGACCGATCTCAAAGCTCGATCGGGTAAGAGAGGGCCTACCCTCATCGCGGTCAACAGTAGCCCCATCCGCACGTATGGTGCGCGGGCAATGACTCTGTCTTTCGGTACCTGTACTTACAAATGGTCGTTTATCATCGCGGAAGTCGGTCAGGCGATCCTGGGCGCAGATTTTCTCTGGGCCTTTTCGCTAGTGGCCGATGTCCGAGGTAAAGGTCTTCGATCCTCCGCTAGCAGCGATGAGCCCGCTGCTCCACCACCTGCCACCCCGCCCAGCCCGACAGTCCAGGCCGTAGTCGCAGCCTCCGGCCCTTATGCTGCGGTCCTGGCTGAGTTTCCGGAGCTGCTCATTCAGCGTTTTGACGCTCCATCTGCAAAGCACGTCGTTGTCCATTATATTCCCACCGAGGGGCCCCCCGTTTTCGCTCGGGCACGGAGAAAGCCGGACAAACTGATGGTTGCGCGTGAAGAATTCCTGAAAATGGAACAACTGGGCATTGTCCGTCGTTCTGACAGCCCGTGGGCCTCTCCGTTGCATATGGTCTCCAAAGCATCTGGGGGGTGGAGACCATGTGGAGATTACCGGCGTCTTAACGCCGTCACCACTGCCGACCGCTACCCCATACCGCACATCCAGGACTTCTCGTCTAGTCTAGCAGGTGCTACGTTGTTTTCCAAGATTGATTTGGTGTGGGGGTACCACCAAATTCCTGTGCATCCGGAAGACGTACCAAAGACTGCCACAATCACTCCGTTCGGGTTGTTCGAATGGTTGCGTATGACTTTCGGTTTGAAAAACGCCGCGCAGGCGTTCCAGAGGCTTATGGACCATGTCGGTCGGGAATTGTCTTTTGTTTTTATTTATTTGGATGATATCCTGGTCGCCAGTCGCTCGGTGCAAGAACATCTGGTCCATTTGCGGACTGTGTTCCAGCGGCTTCAAGATCACGGGCTAATCATTCACCCCTCAAAGTGTCAATTTGGTCTTTCCTCTATTGATTTCCTCGGTCACCGGATCACCTCAGCCGGTGACACTCCTTTGCCGGAAAAAGTGGAGGCAGTTCGTGCCTTTCCACGGCCCACCACGGTAAAGGGGTTGCAGGAGTTTGTAGGGATGGTGAATTTCTACCACAGGTTTGTGCCTGCAGCAGCACGGATCATGCGTCCGCTCTTCCAATGTCTCGCGGGTAAACCTGTCGAGTTAGAGTGGTCTGCTGCAACCGAGACGGCCTTCGAGGCAGCTAAAATGGCTCTGGCAGACGCCACCATGCTCGTCCACCCGAGCACCTCCGCCCCCACGGCCCTGACGGTCGATGCGTCAGACGTGGCGACGGGAGGGGTCTTGGAACAGCATGTTGATGGCAGTTGGCAGCCCTTGGCGTTTTTCAGCCGACAGCTTAATCAGGCTGAGCTGAAATATAGCGCCTTTGACCGGGAGCTTCTGGCCCTCTATTTAGCTGTCCGCCACTTTCGGTATTTTTTAGAAGGCCGCCCATTCGTGGCCTTTACAGATCATAAACCACTGACTTTTGCATTTTTCTAAAGTGTCTGGCGGCACCTGACTTCCATCTCAGCGTTTACCACGGATGTTCGCCACATCGCTGGTAAGCTTAATGCTGTTGCTGATGCCCTGTCCAGGCCAGCCATTCCCCCAATTTCGGCGGTGGAGTGCGAGGTTGATTTTCAGGAGCTTGCGGAGGCACAGCGCCTGGCAGACACTGCCTCAGCATATCACTCCACCACTTCGGGGTGAAAGTTGGCCCAAGTGGCTTGTGGGCCCTCGGGTACAAAAGTCTTGTGTGATATTTCCCTCCCCCGCCCCAGGCCGGTGGTGCCGGCTGCCCTTCAGCGTCGGGTGTTTGATGCCATTCATGGGCTGGCGCACCCGTCCATTCGCAACTGCCGCTCACCTTGCACTTTCTCGGGAAATGCCTCGGCCGATCGTACATAGAGGCAGTCGCGATTGGCCAAAACCGCCGCCTCTACGTCGTGGATCGATTCACAGACACAGAGTTCTTAGTCGATACGGGAGCCATAGTAAGCATCGTGCCGCCGACCGATCTCGAAGCTCGATCGGGTAAGAGAGGGCCTACCCTCATCGCGGTAAACCTCCGCCTTAGCAGCCGCTAGATTTGTTTGGCATGGCCTGCGGAAGCAAGTAGCCACTTGGTCCCGATCCTGTGTTCCCTGCCAGACCTCCAAACTTCACCGGCATGTCCAACCTCCTGTACAGGAATTTGTGGTTCCTGAGGATGTGGATTTAGTTGGTCCTTTACTTTCCTCTAGGGGCTACACTCACCTACTCACGGTGGTTGACCGGTTTACCCGTTGGCCTGAGGCCTTCCCGTTGTCCGACACCTCCGCCGCCTCTTGTGCCCGGGCCCTGGCCCTGCATTGGGTGGCCCGTTTCGGTGTTCTGTCAGTCATCACCACCGACCGGGGTTCCCAGTTCACCTCTGCAATTTGGGCTACGCTAGCGGAGCTGTACGGTTCCAGGTTGCAGCAGACCACGGCGTATCACCCACAGGCTAATGGGCTCGTGGAGAGGTTTCACCGCCAACTTAAGTCAGCCCTCAGTGCGCGGCTGGACGGTCCTGATTGGGTGGATCAGCTGCCCTGGGTCCTTCTGGGCATCCGTACTGCTCCTAAGCATGATCTAGGGACTTCGTCTGCGGAACTGGTATATGGCTCGCCACTCAGAGTGCCTGGTGATTTCCTTCCGGATTCCTCTGGTCAGCAGCCCTCGGTTCCGTCGGTTTTAGCATCACTCCGGGCGAGAGTGGGATCCCTAGCTCCGGTTCCTACTTCACGCCACAGGTGTTCCATGGTGCATGAACCGCCTGCCTTGAAGGACTGTGAATTTGTGTTTCTGCGTAGGGATGCCCATCGTTCCCCGTTGCACAAGGTCTATGAAGGACCGTTCCGCGTGTTGCGTAAAGGGACGGTCACCTTCACCTTGGATGTTGGGGGCAGGAGGGAGCTCGTCTCTGTGTCCAGGCTCAAATCTGCCCACTTGGATCAGGACCGCCCTGTCCTGGCCGGTCAACCCCCTCGACGGGGCCGTCCTCCTGCAATAACATCCGGCCCTGGACCCCCTGCTCCTGTGGTTCCTGCAGCCCCTCTCCTTACTCGTTCTGGTCGCGAAATCTGGCTTCCTGCTAGATACCGTGCCTCGGGTTGTGGGGGGGGGGTCATGTAGCGACCATAGGGATTGGTCCTGAGAGTCGAACCCTCGGATTGGCCAGCAAGGTCACGTGGTTGTTTTGGCGCCCAAAACCAGTCAGTTGGAAGAGGACTTCGATGTGAATAGTTTAAGTTTAATGGTCGTCTGCGATCTCGATTGTTATCTTTGTAACTGAATATTGCTACCGCAATAAACTTATTTGACAAAGTTACAAGTCTTCAGGCTCGCCATACTATGTTGATACATTATCAATAAGCAGATATGTTGGTGACATTTAAGAGACTTTTGGATAGGCACATGGATATGCAGGGAATGGAGGGATAAGGATCATGTACAGGCAGATAAGAGTTGGGCTTGGCATCATGTTCGGCATGGACATTATGGGCCGAAGGGCCTGTTCCAGTGCTGCATTATTCTACATTACAAATGTTTTTCCATCAATATACCCCCTCAGGAAACATAGGTTTAAGGTGAAGTGATAGGAATATGAGAAACCACCTTTTCACACAGAGAGTGGTGGGTATATGGAATGAGCTGCCAGAGGTGGTAGTTGAGGCAGCAACTATAACAACATTTAAAAGGCATTTGGACAGGTACAAGGATGGGAAAGAGTTAGAGGGATATGGGCCAAAGCGGGCAGGTGGGACTAGTGTAGATGGGGCACCTTGGGCAAGCTGGGCTGAAGGAACTGTTTCCATGCTTTATGACTATGACCACCAATCTTTTAATTTAATAATCCAATAACTAAAAAGTGTAATATCAACACGTTAAAAATCAAACATTTGAAATTTTAGTTTTTGAGCTTTAAGGTAAGAGTTTACGTAGCACTTAAGGCAGGTTTGAGGAAGGGTTCCGACCCGAAACATCACCTATTCCTTTTCTCCAGACCCACTCAGTTACTCCAGCATTTTGTGTCTATCTTCAGTATAAATCAGCACCTGCAATTCCTTCCTACACGTTTATGTAGCATGTACTGTACCGTCACATAACTAACACTGCCAATGTATAGCCACAGAAGATAGACACAAAGTGCTGGAGTAACTCAGCAAGTCAGGCAGCATCTGTGGAGAAAAAGAATAGGCGGCATTTCAGGTCGAGACCCTTCTTCAGAATGGGTCTCACAGAACTCCCATCGGAGAGAGGAAGAGAACTTCTTCAATGTAGATATACCTTGAGATTTTCCAGTGGATCAGACAAAATGTGTAGGAAGGAACTGCAGATGCTGGTTTACACTGAAGATAGACACAAAATGCTGGAGTAAATCTGCAGGTCAGGCAGCATCTCTGGAGAACAGGAATGTGTGACTGAAGTCAGTCTGCAGAAAGGTTCTGACCCAAAACATCACCTATTCATTTTCTCCAAATATGCTGCCTGACCCGCTGAGTCTGAAGAAGGGTCTCGACCCAAAATGTTACCCATTCCTTCTCTCATGAGATGCTGCCTGACCCACTGAGTACCTCCAGCTTTCTGTGATACCAGCATTTTGTGTCTATCTTCGGTGTAAATAGCATCTGCCGTTCCTTCGCACACATTATAGACACAGAAGAGTGGTAGGTCTTCAATTCTAAATCATAAACAGCACCTCCACCTAACTTAGGAAAAAAGACCTTTAAATACATTGCTCATGCACTGAAAACTTGCTCAATTGTACACAACTGAGTTCTGACGGGATACTGGTGAACTTCACTGGCTTGCCACTAGAGGTCTCCAGGCATCACAGTACTGATTTGCTTCCAATTAGAAAATTACAGTCAATGTGCTTGGAACAAGGATTTTCTTTTAAACCTACCATGCTACTGTGCCTCAGTGAGAAATTAGCAGTGCCACTTCCTTTATTTTTGAGAGTTTTCTAAATCTGTTTCTTGAGTGGCAGCAAGTACCGCACTGGTAGAACCCTTTGTTCATTTTTTGCTCCATATCTCCTGTGTCTCTTTTCTCGTTGTCTACACAGTTGTCCTGAATGTTGCCTGGAACATTGTATCCCAAACAGTACAGTCCACACTGCTTCACAGCATGGTTTGACAACTCGAAAGTCCAGGAACGAAGGAGGTTACAGAGAGTGGTGGACACTGCCCGGTCCATCACTGGTACTGACCTCCCCACCATCGAAGGGATCTACAGGAGGCACTGCCTCAAAAAGGCAGCCAGCATCATCAAGGACCCACACCACCCTGGCCACGCTCTCATCTCGCTGCTACCTTTGGGAAGAAGGTACAGGAACTTGAATACCATGGCCACCAGGTTCAAGAACAGTTTCTTCCCAACAACCATGAGGATCTTGAACACCGCACAACACTAACCTCAGCAACTGTGATCTTGTTGCACCATGGACATTAGTTTTGCATTATCATGGTTACGTAGATTTACTATTATTAATTTATTGTATTATTGATTATTGCACATTTATTTGTTTGTTATTAATAGCTTTGTTAAACTGCAGCAGGTAAGAATTTAATAGTTTCTTTGCCAGTATATATGACAATCAAACACATGACAGCAGTAGTTGCTGATTGAGTGGAATGTATCTCACAAAACCTCTCACCACTCTGTGGTAAATCCACTGCCTTTCCTGTAATCAGCTGTTGTCAGGGGTTGTTAGTGATTGCTGCAATGTCATCTTTCACTGAGCAACCAATAATTTAAACAGAATTCTCAGAACAAGCCAGGAAGGAATAAGATCATGTTAAAGAAAGGAAAGCTACAGACAAAATGGAGGTCAATGGGATCCGTGAAGTTGGGTCTCTTGATGGTCAGTATATATGTGGTAAGCTACTGGGCCTCTTCCTGTAGGTGAGACCAGGAACCGCAGATGCTGGTTTACCAAAAGAAATCTCCATTTTCCTTTTTTTACCTCAATACAAAGTGCTGGAGGAACTCAACAGGCCAGGCAGCATCTGCAGAGGGAATAGGCAACAGAGCAAACTACAGTTTAATTTAGTTTATTATTATCACATGTACCCAGGTACAGTGAAAAGCTTTTATTTTTATGCTATCCAGTCAAAGAAAATATTATACATGAATACAATCCAGCCGTCCACAACGCACAGATAAGGGATAAAGTGTTCAATATTAGTGCAAGATATAACATTGAAACAAGAAGGGCTTGGCCGGGATTTGAACCCGGGTCCTAAGCGAGAATCACCCCTAGACCAACAGATGCCGGAATCAATCTGAAGAAGGGTCCTGACCTGAAATGTAGTCTGTCAATTCCCTCCACAGCTGTTGCCTGACCTATTGAGTTCCTCCAGCACTTTGTGTTTTGCTCACGATTCCAGCATCTGCCGTCTCTTGTGTCTCAATAATACTGCCCTGCCTTTTATGGTTCTTTGGTGAGTGGTCAGGCTTGGTGCACTGTGTATATTGCAACAGCAGATGGTGGTATTACCCCACACATGAGAGCTTTCTTGGCCTCTCTCCACACTGCATGGTAAAATCCTATGTCAGGTTGAAATTAAACTAAAATCGAAACACATTTTACTATTTCTAAATTATCTTTTCATATGTTAAAAATTCTCCGAAATCCAATTAAATGGGCTGGTTCGCACAGAAATTCAATCAATTCAATGCAGAGCAAGACAAACAAGTTCCTCACTTAGCCTCAGTCTGAAGAAGGGTGTGCGCCCAAAACGTCATCTATTCCTTTTCTCCAGAGATGCTGTCTGACCCAATGCGTTACTCCAGCTTTTTGTGTCTATCCTGGTTTAAACCAGCATCTGCAGTTCCTTCCAACACAACCTTACTTCATTGATGCCCCACCCACCAACCGCTCAACAATAAATCATTCACCACAAAAGTGCTTCAGCTGCAGTGTGTACCATCTACAAATGCATGCACTGTTACTTCTTCTTCTTGCGTTTGAGGCAACAGAAGTTATGAAGCTGCTTCTGCTTCTGCTGTCTCTGTTTGTTGTCGTTCGCCTGACTGAGGTCAGTTGACAGGGCTCACCAAGGGGAGGTCGACAACATGAGCCCTACACTGTTACTGTGATAGCATTTCCAGAGCCCCCTATCTCTGTCTCCAAGGACACACATAACAGGATTTTTGAAGCTTATTATATGTAGGTAAAGAGAGAACACATCAAGAAAGCTCATCAATGTCCCGACTTCCCGAGAAGATTGAGGAGATTCGTTTTGTTTCCGAACACTTCTACAGGTGTAGTGTACGGTTGGGATCAGTAGAAGGCGCTGCCTCAAAAAGGCAACTAATATCATCAAAGACCCACCCCACCCTGGCCATGCTCTCATAGAAACATAGAAACAGAAAATAGGTGCAGGATTAGGCCATTCGGCCCTTCGAGCCAGCACCGCCATTCAATATGATCATGGCTGATCATCCAAAATCAGTACCCCGTTCCTGCTTTCTCCCCAAATCCCTTGATTCTGATAGCCCTAAGATGCTACCATTGAGAAGAAGGTACAGGAGTCTGAAAACCATGATCTCCAGGTTCAAGAACAGCTTCTTCCCAGCGACCATTAGGCTCTTGAACTCTGCACAACACAACTGTGAACCACTGTAGACATTGTTTTGATTGCACTACGGATTTCAGTTTTGTATTGTTATGATCTGGTTACCTAGTATTATTGATTATTAATTTATTACATTATTGACTATTGTATATTTATTATGAGCTATTTTGTTTATGGGTCTGTAAAGCTGCAGCAAGTAAGAATTTAATTGTTCCATTGCCAGTACACATGACAATTAAACGCTCTTGACTCTTAATGAGAATTCTGATGCCCTCTTATTCACGCAGAGACCCAAACAGATTCTGTTTTAAATAGACTGTGAATGGACCTGACCTGACCTGAAGCATCACCAATCCATGTTCTCCAGAGATGCTGCCTGGCCTGCTGGGTTACTACAACACTTGGTGTCTTTTTTTTTGTAGATCAGCATCTGCAGTTGCTTGTAAGTTCTAGAAGTTTACAAGGTGGAATACACCAGAATTAGTTAGAGGTATAATCAATGATTGCATTGCAGGGGTCTTGAAAGTGGCGTCATAGGTCGATAAGGTGGTGAAGAAGGCTTTTGGCATGCTGTCCTTCATCAGTCAGGGAATTGGGTACAGAAATTCGGACATGATATAATTGTGTCTGAAGAAGGGTCTTGACCCAAAACTTTACCTATTCCTTTCCTCCCGAGATGCTGCCTGACCCGCTGTTACTCCAGCATTTTGTGTCTATCTCCTACACATCTCGTACAAGATGTTGTTGCGGTCACACTTGGAGCGTGGTGTCAGTTTTGGTCACCCTGCTTCAATAATGATGCCATTATGTTGGAAAGCATCTAAAGAAGATTTACAAAGATGTTGGAGGTCAGATGTTGGACTGAGCTATTGAGCAGGTTAAGACTTTATTCCTTGGAATGCAGGAAGCTGCAAGGTGATCTTATAAAGGTGTATAAAACCATGAAGGAAATAGATAGGGTAAATGCAGAGAGGTTTTTATAAAAAATACACACAAACATAAATGTGCCAAATTGAATATTCCAATATGGCAACTTGGTCAGCATGGAGAAGGTGGACCGAAGGGCCTATTTCCATGCTCTACAGCTCTATGACTCTAGGAGCCACAAAAGAGCTCCACCAATGTCCAACATAAAACCATTGAAGGCCCACTTGTTGCTCCCTTCACTGTCCTCTGGTTTAGTTTAGGTATATTATGGTCATGTGTACCCAGGTACCGTGAAAAGCTTTGTTTTGCATGCTACCCAATGAAATCAAATATACTATATATATAAAAACAACCAAATCAAATTCAAGTACTATAGAGCAAAGGGGAAGATACAGAGTGCAGAATATAGTTTGCAGCATTGTGGTGCATCAGTCCCATAGACAACGTCCAATGTCCGCAATGGGGTAGAGGTAAATCAGACATTATCCTAGCTTAGGTAAGGACCGTTCATAAGACTGATAACAAAGGGGAAGAAGCTGTCCCTAAGTCAGGTGGTGCATGCTTTCAAGCTTCTGTATCTTCTGCCTGACTGGAGTGGGGAGAAGGAGTGACTGGGGTGGGACAATTCTTTGATTATGTTGGCTGCTTTTCCAAGGCAGCACAAAGTGTAAATGGATTCAATGGTGGAGAATCTGGTCTGTGGGATAGACTGGGCTACATCCACACTCTACACTGTGGATGCTCAATTATAATCATGTATAGTCTTTCCACTGACTGCTTGGCATGCAACAAAAGCTTTTTACTGTACCTCGGTACACATGACAAAAACAAAACTGACCGCGATTTCCTTGTTCATTAGCTGGCTGTGCTCTCGGTGGCTGGGTGAGTCTGTGCCAGATTGATCCCTGGGA
>NC_135958.1:60633852-60711352 GCF_053455715.1 Rhinoraja longicauda
GCGTGGGGCACACCAGGACTGGCGCTAGTCCTCCCCTGTAACCCTCCCACACTGCACACGCGCGGATCCAGCGGCCATCTTACCATTGTGTCACAAGATGAACACATATTTGATCAATGAGCCCCAACTGCGTAGGCGCGGCAGCTGTCGGACCCATTCACAGTAAAAAGTTTATAAAGCGAATAACTTTTAAAATATAACAACAATTTGAACAACACTTGCTACTGCACACCATAGGCCAACAGTGAGTAAGGTGGGCCTAAAATTGTTGCGCTATCGTGTACTGTTTTGGCTGAATTTCAGGAACACACACATACATACATACATACATACATACATACATACATACATACATACATACATACATACATACATACATACATACATACATACATACATACATACATCCATACATCCATACATACATACATACATACATACATACATACATACAAGATGAAAGTTTTAGTTATATCAAGTCTGAAGAAGGGTCTCGACCCATTCCTTCTTTCCTGAGATGCTGCCTGACCAGCTGAGTTACTCCAGCTTTTTGTGATACCTTCAATTTGTACCAGCATCTGCAGTTATTTTCCTATATATATATAATATCTATCTATCTATCTATCTATCTATCTATCTATCTATCTATCTATCTATCTATCTATCTATCTATCTATCTATCTATCTATCTATCTATCTATCTATCTATCTATCTATCTATCTATCTATCTATCTATCTATCTATCTATATAATATCTATCTATCTATCTATCTATCTATCTATCTATCTATCTATCTATCTATCTATCTATCTATCTATCTATCTATCTATCTATCTATCTATCTATCTATCTATCTATATAATATCTATCTATCTATCTATCTATCTATCTATCTATCTATCTATATACTATTAAAACTCACTTCTTGTGTATATTTTTTTGGGGGGTTTGACCTGGTATGCGCGTAACAACGGTTTCTCTGATTTCGTCAAAACGGTGAACCGTAGCGCCACGATTTTTGCACCACCTTAATCACCACGCGGTTATCTGCTGCAAAATTGTTTTTTATTTAATTCGGTCGCATGTTTTTTAAGTTACAGAGGTTTTAAAGCGCTCCCCCCCCCCCCCCTAATTTATAGGGGGCGCTGTGGTGCGGATTTATTGAAGGTCTTCAGCTTGTGATGTCACAATGCCCCTGTGAGATGAGCTCGAGCTGACCCCCTTCCCCCCCCCCTTCAGCGTGTGATGTCATAATGGACAAGCAGCTGCTATTGGGTGTCTACTCTACAAATTTACATCTTTTTATTTTTAACCTTTTTTTTCAAGGTCTTCAGCTTGTGACGTCACAATGCTTGTGTGAGATGGGTTCAACATTGTTGCGAAAAGCAGCTGATTGTTTTTTAAAGTTGTGTTTTTTATTGCAAGTCACTTAACATACACAGATCAGCATGGGGCCCCTATGCTCGTGGGCCACCGGGGCAAGTGTTTCGAAAAAAGAAAGGGGAGGTCCCCCTTCCCCCCTCAACCCCTTCCTCCCCACTCCTTCCCACCTCCATCCCCACTCCCTCCCCCCCTCCTCCCCAACTCCCTCACCATCCCTCCCCACCTCCCTCACCCCTCGGGGACGGGCCCAACGGGGAAAGAGGGGTACTGGGAAAAGGGGAGGTCCCCCTCCCTCCTTCCCCCCTCCCTCCACCTTCCCCCCTTCCCCCCTTCCCCCCTCCCCTCCCACCCCTTCCCCCCTCCCCTCCCCTCCCCTCCTCCCTCCCTCCCCGCCTCCCGGTTACAATGGAAACCATACGAGGACGGGCCCAACGGGGAAAGAGGGGTACTGGGAAAAGGGGAGGTCCCCCTCCCTCCCCACTTCCCCACTCCCCCACCCCTCCCCTCCCCCTCCCCTCCTCCCTCCACACCTCCCACCTCCCTCCCTCCCCCTTCCCTCCCTCCCCTCCTCCCGGTTACAATGGAAACCCTACAAGGACGGGCCCAACGGGGAAAGAGGGGTACTGGGAAAAGGGAAGGTCCCCCCCTTCCTCCCTACCCCTCCCCTCCCCCCTCCACACCTCCCTCCCTCCCCCCCACTCCTCCCGGTTACAATAGAAACCCTACGAGGACGGGCCCAACGGGGAAAGAGGGGTACTGGGAAAAGGGGAGGTCCCCCTCGCCCCTTCCCTCCCCCCTCCCACCACCTCCCCCCCTTCTCCCCTCCCCCCTTCTCCCCTCCCCCCCTTCCCTCCCCTCCTCCCGCCACACCTCCCTCCTCCCTCCCTCCCCGCCTCCCGGTTACAATGGAAACCCTACGAGGACGGGCCCAACGGGGAAAGAGGGGTACTGGGAAAACGGGTGGTCCCCCTCCCTCCCCCCTTCCCCCTCCCTCCCCCTCCCCCCTACCCCCTCCTTCCCCCCCTTCCCCCCTCCCCCCTCCCTCCCCCTACCTCCACACCTCCCTCCTCCCTTCCCTCCCCCCCCCACTCCCCTCCTGGTTACAATGGAAACGTTACGAGGACGGGCCCAACGGGGAAAGAGGGGTACTGGGAAAAGGGGAGGTCCCCCTCTCTCCCCCTCCCCTCCCCCCCTCCCCTCCCCCTCCCCCTCCCCTCCTCCCTCCACTCCTCCCTCCCCTTCCCTCCCTCCCCTCCTCCCGGTTACAATGGAAACCCTACGAGGACGGGCCCAACGGGGAAAGAGGGGTACTGGGAAAAGGGGAGGTCCTCCTCCCTCCCCCCCTACCCCCCTCGCTCCCCCCTCCCCCTCCCCCTCCCTCCCCCCTCCCTCCCCTCTCCCTCCCCCTCCCCCCCCTTCCCCCCTCCCCCTTCCCCCCCTTACCCCCCCTCCCCCCCTCCACACCTCCCTCCTCCCTCCCTCCCCCTTCCCTCCCCACCACTCCCCTCCCGGTTACAATGGAAACCCTACGAGGACGGGCCCAACGGGCACACTTGTGCTAGTATACTATTAAAACTCAGATCTTGTAGGTTTGTATCGGGATTTGTGTATGTATCAGTGATTCCGGCAAAACGGTAAACCGTGGCGCCACGGTGTTTGCACCGCCTTGATCACCAACCTCCCGGCTGACCGGCCGCGATATTTTCATTTAATTTGTTCGTATGTTTTTAAAGTTACAGAGGTTTTAAAGCGCTGCCCCCCCCATATTGAAGTTTCTATAGAGGGCGCTGCGGTGCGGATTTAGTCTTCAGCGTGTGATGTCACAATGGACAAGCAGCTGCTATTGGGTGTCTGCTCTTTACAAATTTACATCTTTTTATTTTTAACCTTTTTTTCCCAAGGTCTTCAGCTGGTGACGTCACAATGCTTGTGTGAGATGGTTGCAACATTGTAGCGAAAGGCAACAGAATGTTTTTTAAAGTTGTGTTTTTTATTGCAAGTCATTTAACATACACAGATCAGCATGGGGCCCCTATGCTCGTGGGCCACCGGGGCAAGTGTTTCGAAAAAAGAAAGGGGAGGTCCCCCTTCCCCCCTCAACCCCTTCCTCCTCCCTTCCCCCCTCCCCTCCCCCCCTCCCTCCCCCCTCCCTCCAACTTCCCCCCTCCCCTCCCACCCCTTCCCCCCTCCCCTCCCACCCCTTCCCCCCTCCCCTCCCCCCCCCGTCCATCCCCCTCCCCTCCTCCCTCCCTCCCCCCTGCCTCCCAGTTACAATGGAAACCCTACGGGGACGGGCCCAACGGGGAAAGAGGGGTACTGGGAAAAGGGGAGGTCCCCCTCCCTCCCCCTTCCCCCCTCCCTCCCCCCCTACCCCCCTCCCTCCCCTCTCCCTCCCCCCTTCCCCTCCCCCCTCCCCTCCCCCTCCCCCTCCCCTCCTCCCTCCACACCTCCCTCCTCCCTCCCTCCCCCTTCCCTCCCTCCCCTCCTCCCGGTTACAATGGAAACCTTACGAGGACGGGCCCAACGGGGAAAGAGGGGTACTGGGAAAAGTGGAGGTACCCCTCCCTCCCCCCTTCCCCCCTCCCCCCTACCGCTCTCCCTCCCCCCTCCCCCCTTCCCCCCTCCCCCACTCCCCTCCCCCTCCCTCCCCCTCCCCCCCTAACCCCCTCCCTCCCCTCTCCCTCCCCTTCCCCACCCCTCCCCTCCCTCCCCTCCCTCCCCCTCCCCTCCTCCCTCCACACCTCCCTCCCCCTTCCCTCCCTCCCCTCCTCCCGGTTACAATGGAATCCCTATGAGGACGGGCCCAATGGGGAAAGAGGGGTACTGGGAAAAGGAGAGGTCCCCCTCCCTCCCTCCCCTCCCCCCTCCCTCCCCCTCCCCCCCTACCCCTCTCCCTCCCCCATCTCCTCCCTTCCCCCTCCCCTCCCCCCTCCCTCCCCCTCCCCTCCTCCATCCACACCTCCCTCCTCCCTCCCTCCCCCTTCCCTCCCTCCCCTCCTCCCGGTTACAATGGAAACCCTACGAGGACGGGCCCAACGGGGAAAGAGCGGTACTGGGAAAAGGGGAGGTCCCCCTCCCTCCCCCCTTCCCCCTCCCCTCCCACTCCCTCCCCCCTCCCTCCCCCTCACCCCCCCACTCCCTCCCACCCTCCCTCCCCCTCCCCTCCCCCCTCCCTCCCCCTCCACACCTCCCTCCTCCCTCCCTCCCCCTTCCCTCCCTCCCCTCCTCCCGGTTACAATGGAAACCCTACGAGGACGGGCCCAACGGGGAAAGAGGGGTACTGGGAAAAGGGGAGGTCCCCCTTCCTCCCCCCTCCCCTCCCCCTCCCTCCCCCCTACCCCCTCCCTCCCCCTCCCCTCCCCTCCCTCCCTCCCCCCTCCCTCCTCCCTACCCCCTCCCTCCCCTCTCCCTCCCCCATCCCCCCCTTCCCCCCTCCCCTCCCCCCTCCCTCCCCCTCCCCTCCCCTCCTCCCTCCCTCCCCCTTCCCTCCCCCCACCCTCCCCCTTCCCTCCCCCCACCCTCCCCCTTCCCTCCCCCCCCACTCCCCTCCCGTTTACAATGGAAACCCTACGAGGACGGGCCCAACGGGCACACTTGTGCTAGTCTATCTATATACTATTAAAACTCAGATGTTGTGTATATATATATATATTCCACTAATGTCGGCTGAATACGGCAATTCCGGCAAAACGGTGAACCGTAGCGCCACGATTTTTGTACCGCCTTAATCAGCATGCGGTTCGCTGCTGGAAAATGATATTTTTATTTAATTCGGACGCATATTTTTTAAGTTACAGAGGTTTAAAAGTGCTGCCCCCCCTGATTTATCGAAGTTTTGACAGAAGGGGGGCGCTGCGGTGCGGATTGTGATGTCACAATGCCCCTGTGAGATGAACTCGAGCTGACCCCCCTTCCCCCCCTGCGGTATTCAGCGTGTGACGTCACAATGCCCCTGTGCTACATTGTTGCGAAGAGCTGTCAAGTCAAGTCCATTTTATTTGTATAGCACATTTAAAAACAACCCACGTTGACCAAAGTGCTGTACATCTGATTAGGTACTAAGGAAAAAAATGAAACATACAGTGGCACGCAAACAGTTCACAGCGCCTCCTCAATGAGCCTCAAACGCTAGGGAGTAGAAATAGGTTTTGAGCCTGGACTTAAAGGAGTCGATGGAGGGGGCAGTTCTGATGGGGAGAGGGATGCTCTTTCCACCCTCCCCCTCTCTCCCTCCCCCCTCCCCCCTACCCCCTTTCCCCCCTCCCCCCCTTTCCGCCCTCCCCTTCCCGTCCTCCCTCCTCCCTCCCTCCCCCTTCCCTCCCTCCCCTCCTCCCGGTTACAATGGAATCCCTACGAGGACGGGCCCAACGGGGAAAGTGGGGTACTGGGAAAAGGGGAGAGCCCCCTCCCTCCCCCCTTCCCCCTCCCTCCCCCCTCCCTCCCCCTCCCCCCTACCCCCCCCCCTCTCCCCCTCCCTCCCCCCTCCCCCCTACCCCCCCCCTCTCCCCCTCCCTCACCCTACCCCCTCACTCCCCCTACCCCCTCACTCCCCCCTTCCCCCCTCCCCTCCCCCCCTCCCTCCCCCTCCCCTCCTCCCTCCACACCTCCCTCCTCCCTCCCTCCCCCTTCCCTCCCTCCCCTCCTCCCGGTTACAATGGAAACCCTACGAGGACGGGCCCAACGGGGAAAGAGTGGTACTGGGAAAAGGGGAGAGCCCCCTCCCTCCCCCCTTCCCCCTCCCATCCCCCCTCCCTCCCCCTCCCCCCCTACCCCCCCTCCCCTCTCCCCCTACCTCCCCCCTCCCTCCCCCTCACCCCTACCCCCTCACTCCCCCCCTCCCCCCCTTCCCCCCTCCCCTCCCCCCCTCCCTCCCCCTCCCCTCCTCCCTCCACACCTCCCTCCTCCCTCCCTCCCCTTCCCTCCCTCCCCTCCTCCCGGTTACAATGGAAACCCTACGAGGACGGGCCCAACGGGGAAAGAGGGGTACTGGGAAAAGGGGAGGTCCCCCTCCCCCTTCCCTCCCACCCCCTCCCCCCTCCCCCCTCCCCTCCCCTCCCCTCTCCCTCCCCTTCCCCCCACCTCTGCCCCCTTCCTCCCCCCCCTCCTCTCCCCCCCTCCTCTCCCCCTCTCCTCTCCCCCCCTCTCCTCTCCCCCCCTCTCCTCTCCCCCCTCTCCTCTACCCCCCTCTCCTCTCCCCCTTCCCTCCCCCCTCCCCCTCCCTTCCCCCCTCCCTTTCCCCTCCCTCCCCCCCCCTTCCCCCCTCCCTTACACCCTCCCTCCCCCTCTCCTCCCCTCTCCCCCCTCCCTCCCTCCCCACTCTCCTCTCCTCCCTACCTCATCCCTCCCTCCCTCCCTTCCCCGCAGCGCTGACCGCCGGGAAGTGTAGTCGCCGTCGCCTCTCCCGCTTCTGCTCTATAAATAAGATTAATTTCTTTTTCAACAAAGAATGCTGTTTATTTTAAAGTAAAATAGACACCTCTCCTCTCTCCCCCCCTCTCCTCTCCTCTCTCCCCCCCCTCCTCTCCCCCCTCTCCTCTCCCCCCTCTCCCCTCTCCTCTCCCCCCTCTCCTCTCCCCCTCCATTCTTTCCTCTCCCCTCTCCTCTCCCCTCCCCCCCTCTCCTCCCCCCTCTCCTCTCCCCCCTCCTCTCCCCCCTCCTCCCCCCCCCTCCTCTCCCCCCCTCCTCCTCTCCCCCTCCCTCCTCTCCCCCTCCCTCCTCCCCCCCTCCCTCCTCCCCCCCTCCCCCCTCCCCCTCCCACCCCTCCCCCCTCCCACCCCTCCCCCCTCCCACCCCTCCCCCCCTCCCACCCCTCCACCCCTCCCACCCCTCCCCCCCCTCCTCTCCACCCCCCTCCTCTCCCCGAAGCGGAAGTGTAGTCGCCGTCGCCTCTCCCGCTGTTTGATTTCATTTATAACAAAGACATTTATTTTAAATGAGGAATGTGATTTTCATTAAGTTTGATTTTATTTATTTTTAAAAAGCTGCTGCTCTATAGATAAGTTTATTTCCTTTTCAACAAAGAACGCTGTTTATTTTAAAGTAAAAACGCGGTTTTTTTCATTGGGTTTCACCCTCCCTGTTTGCGCCCGATCGGTTGGGTCTTTACGTGGGGTACAGTGATTGGCTCCACCATCCCTGTTAGCACCCGATTGGCTGGGTCTGTACGTGGGGTGCAGTGATTGGCTCCACCCTCCCTGTTAGCGCCCAATTGGCTGGGTCTCTACGTGGGGTGCAGTGATTGGCTCCAACCTCACACTCGATGTGGGTGGAGCAGTTGATTTGAACTGACACCAACTGCCGTAACCAACAGTCCACCGTGCTGCTGCTGGTTGAGGACAGGCTCCAGCATCGCTCAGGAGGGCAGTTTAATCCAAATACAGAAAGAATATTTATAGATAAGTTTCTTATCATTTCCAACAGAAAAATTACTTTTATTTTAAACGGTACGAGATTTCCATTGCATTTAATTTTATTTAAAAAAAAAGATAAAAGACAGAGATTTCATAGATAAGTTTACTTTCTTTTTTAACAAAAGAACATTTATTTCACATAAGTTTAATTTCATTTATAACAAAGACATAAGCTGCTGCTCTATAGATAAGTTTAATTTCTTTTTCAACAAAGGATGCTGTTTATTTTAAAGTAAAATAGGCCCCTCTCCTCTCTCCCCCCTCTCCTCTCCTCTCTCCCCCCCCTCTCCTCTCCTCTCCCCCCTCTCCTCTCCCCCCTCTCCTCTCCTCTCCCCCCTCTCCTCTCCCCCCTCTCCCCTCTCCTCTCCCCTCTCCTCTCCCCCCTCTCCTCTCCCCCCTCTCCCCTCTCCTCTCCCCTCTCCTCTCCCCCCTCTCCTCCTCCCCTCTCTCCTCTCCCCTCTCCTCTCCCCCCTCTCCCCTCCCCCCTCTCCTCTCCCCCCTCTCCTCTCCCCTCCCTCCCCCCTCCCTCCCCCTCCCCCCCTACCCCCCCTCCCCTGTCCCCCTCTCTCCCCCCTCCCTCCCCCTCACCCCTACCCCCTCCCCCCCTTCCCCCCTCCCCTCCCTCCCCCTCCCCCCCTCCCCTCCCTCCCCCTCCCCTCCTCCCTCCACACCTCCCTCCTCCCTCCCTCCCCCTTCCCTCCCTCCCCCTTCCCTCCCTCCCCTCCTCCCGGTTACAATGGAAACCCTACGAGGACGGGCCCAACGGGGAAAGAGGAGTTCTGGGAAAAGGGGAGGTCCCCCTCCCTCCCCCCTTCCCCCTCCCCTCCCCCCTCCCCTCCCCCCTCCCCTCTCCCTCCCCCTCCCTCCCCCTCCCCCCTACCCCCCTCCCTCCCCTCCCCCCTCCCTCCCCTCCCCTCCTCCCTCCACACCTCCCTCCTCCCTCCCTCCCCCTTCCCGCCCTCCCCTCCTCCCGGTTACAATGGAAACCCTACGAGGACGGGCCCAACGGGGAAAGAGGGGTACTGGGAAAAGGGGAGGTCCCCATCCCTCCCTCCCCCCTACCCACCTCCCTCCCCTCTCCCTCCCCCCCTTCCCTCCTCCCTTCCCCCTCCCCTCCCCCCTCCCATCCCCCCCTCTCCCCCATCCCTCCCCCTACCCCCTCCCTCCCCTCTCCCTCCCCCCTCCCCCCCTCCCCTCCCTCCCCCTTCCCTCCCCCAACCCTCCCCCTTTCCTCCCCTCCCGGTTACAATGGAAACCCTACGAGGACGGGCCCAACGGGCCCACTTGGTCTAGTATACTATTAAAACTCAGATCTTGTAGGTTTGTATCAGGATTTGTGTATGTATCAGTGATTCCGGCAAAACGGTAAACCGTGGCGCCACGGTTTTTGCACCGCCTTGATCACCAACCTCCCGGCTGTCCGGCCGCGATATTTTCATTTAATTTGTTCGTATGTTTTTTAAGTTACAGAGGTTTTAAAGCGCTGCCCCCCCCCCCTTATTGAAGTTTCTATAGAGGGCGCTGCGGTGCGGATTTAGTCTTCAGCGTGTGATGTCACAATGGACAAGCAGCTGCTATTGGGTGTCTGCTCTTTACAAATTTACATCTTTTTATTTTTAACCTTTTTTTTCAAGGTCTTCAGCTTGTGACGTCACAATGCTTGGGCTGCATTGTTGCGAAAAGCAAATGGTTGTTTTTTAAAGTTGTGTTTTTAATTGCAAGTCACTTAACATACACAGATCAGCATGGGGCCCCTATGCTCGTGGGCCACCGCGGCAAGTGTTTCGAAAAAAGAAAGGGGAGGTCCCCCTTCCCCCCTCAACCCCTTCCTCCCCACTCCTTCCCACCTCCATCCCCACTCCCTCCCCCCCTCCTCCCCAACTCCCTCCCCACCTCCCTCACCCCTCGGGGACGGGCCCAACGGGGAAAGAGGGGTACTGGGAAAAGGAGAGGTCCCCCTCCCTCCCCCCTTCCTCCTCCCTCCCCCCTCCCTCCCCCTCCCTCCACCTCCCCCCCTTCCCCCCTCCCCCCCTTCCCCTCCCACCCCTTCCCCCCTCCCCTCCCCCCCTCCATCCCCCTCCCCTCCTCCATCCCTCCCCCCTCCCTCCCCACCTCCCGGTTACAATGGAAACCCTACGAGGACGGGCCCAACGGGGAAAGAGGGGTACTGGGAAAAGGGGAGGTCCCCCTCCCTCCTCCCTTCCCCCTCCCTCCCCTCTCCCTCCACCTCCCCCTCTTCCCCCCTCCCCTTCCCCCCTCCCCTCCCCCCTTCCCTCCCCTCCTCCCTCCACACCTCCCTCCTCCCTCCCTCCCTCTCCCTCCCCGCCTCCCGGTTACAATGGAAACCCTACGAGGACGGGCCCAACGGGGAAAGAGGGGTACTGGGAAAATGGGTGGTCCCCCTCCCTCCCCCCTCCCTCCCCCCTCCCTCCCCCTCCCCATAACCCCTCCCTCCACTCTCCCTCCCCCCTCCCCCCCTCCCCTCCCCCACTCCCTCCCCCTCCCCTCCCCCTCCCTCCTCCCTTCCCTCCCCCCCCACTCCCCTCCCGGTTACAATGGAAACCCTACGAGGACGGGCCCAACGGGGAAAGAGGGGTACTGGGAAAAGGGGAGGTTCCCCTCCCTCCCCCTTCTCCCCTCCCCTCCCCCTCCCTCCCCCCCTACCCCCCTCCCTCCCCTCTCCCTCCCCCCCCTTCCCCTCTCCAACCCTCCCCTCCCCCTCCCCTCCTCCCTCCACACCTCCCTCCTCCCTCCCCCTTCCCTCCCTCCCCTCCCTCCGGTAACAATGGAAACCCTACGAGGACGGGCCCAACGGGGAAAGCGGGGTACTGGGAAAAGGGGAGGTCCCCCTCCCTCCCCCTTTCCCCCCTCCCTACCCCCCACCATCCTCTCTCCCTCCCCCCTCCCCTCCCCTCCTCCCTCCCCCTCCCTCCCCCTCCCCCTCCCCTCCCCCCTCCCCTCCCCTCCTCCCTCCCCCCTCCCTCCCCCTCCCCCTCCCTTCCTCCCTCCCTCCCCCTTCCCTCCCCCCCACTCCCCTCCCAGTTACAATGGAAACCCTACGAGGACGGGCCCAACGGGCACACTTGTGCTAGTATACTATTAAAACTCAGATCTTGTAGGTTTGTATCAGGATTTGTGTATATATCAGTGATTCCGGCAAAACGGTAAACCGTGGCGCCACGGTTTTTGCACCGCCTTGATCACCACCCTCCCCTCCTCCCGGTTACAATGGAAACCCTACAAGGACGGGCCCAACGGGGAAAGAGGGGTACTGGGAAAAGGGAAGGTCCCCCCCTTCCTCCCTACCCCTCCCCTCCCCCCTCCACACCTCCCTCCCTCCCCCCCACTCCTCCCGGTTACAATAGAAACCCTACGAGGACGGGCCCAATGGGGAAAGAGGGGTACTGGGAAAAGGGGAGGTCCCCCTCGCCCCTTCCCTCCCCCCTCCCACCACCTCCCCCCCTTCTCCCCTCCCCCCCTTCTCCCCTCCCCCCCTTCTCCCCTCCCCCCTTCTCCCCTCCCCCCCTTCCCTCCCCTCCTCCCTCCACACCTCCCTCCTCCCTCCCTCCCCGCCTCCCGGTTACAATGGAAACCCTACGAGGACGGGCCCAACGGGGAAAGAGGGGTACTGGGAAAACGGGTGGTCCCCCTCCCTCCCCCCTTCCCCCTCCCTCCCCCTCCCCCCTACCCCATCCTTCCCCCCCTTCCCCCCTCCCCCCTCCCTCCCCCTACCTCCACACCTCCCTCCTCCCTTCCCTCCCCCCCCCACTCCCCTCCTGGTTACAATGGAAACGTTACGAGGACGGGCCCAACGGGGAAAGAGGGGTACTGGGAAAAGGGGAGGTCCCCCTCTCTCCCCCTCCCCTCCCCCCCTCCTCTCCCCCTCCCCCTCCCCTCCTCCCTCCACTCCTCCCTCCCCTTCCCTCCCTCCCCTCCTCCCGGTTACAATGGAAACCCTACGAGGACGGGCCCAACGGGGAAAGAGGGGTACTGGGAAAAGGGGAGGTCCTCCTCCCTCCCCCCCTACCCCCCTCGCTCCCCCCTCCCTCTCCCCCTCCCTCCCCCCCTCCCTCCCCTCTCCCTCCCCCTCCCCCCCCTTCCCCCTCCCCTCCTCCATCCACACCTCCCTCCTCCCTCCCTCCCCCTTCCCTCCCTCCCCTCCTCCCGGTTACAATGGAAACCCTACGAGGACGGGCCCAACGGGGAAAGAGGGGTACTGGGAAAAGGGGAGGTCCCCCTCCCTCCCCCCTTCACCCTCCCCTCCCTCCCCCTCCCCTCCTCCCTCCCTCCCCCTCCCTCCCCCCACCCTCCCCCTTCCTTTCCCCCACCCTCCCTCCTCCCTCCCCCCCACTCCCCTCCCGTTTACAATGGAAACCCTACGAGGATGGGCCCAACGGGCCCACTTGGTCTAGTATAATACTAAAACTCAGATCTTGTGAATATATATATATATATTTTTTGGGTTTGACCTGAATATATCGTATATTTATACGTAACAGCGATTGCAGCAAAACGGCGGACCGTAGCACGACGGTTTTTGCACCGCCTCAATCGCCAATCTCGCGCTCGCTCGGCCGTGATATTTTCATTTAATTTGGTCGCGTGTTTTTTAAGTTACAGAGGTTTTAAAGCGCTGCCCCCCCCCCCCCCCCTCCCTTTCAGGGGGGCGCTGCGGTGCGGATTTAGTCTTCAGCTTGTGATGTCACAATGCCCCTGTGAGATGAGCTCGAGCTGACCCCCCTCCCCCCCCCTTCAGCGTGTGATGTCACAATGGACAAGCAGCTGCTATTGGGTGTCTACTCTTTACAAATTTACATCTTTTTATTTTTAACCTTTTTTTTTCAAGTTCTTCAGCTTGTGACGTCACAATGCTTGTGTGAAGCAGCTGATTGTTTTTTAAAGTTGTGTTTTTTATAGCAAGTCACTTAACATACACAGATCAGCATGGGGCCCCTATGCTCGTGGGCCACCGGGGCAAGTGTTTCGAAAAAAGAAAGGGGAGGTCCCCCTTCCCCCCTCAACCCCTTCCTCCCCACTCCCTCCCACCTCCATCCCCACTCCCTCCCCCCCTCCTCCCCAACTAACTCCCCATCCCTCCCCACCTCCCTCACCCCTCGGGGACGGGCCCAACGGGGGAAGAGGGGTACTGGGAAATGGGGAGGTCCCCCTCCCTCCCCCCTCCCCCCTTCCCCCTCCCCTCCCACCCCTTCCCCCTCCCCTCCCCCCTCCATCCGCCTCCCCTCCTCCCTCCCTCCCCCCTCCCTCCCCGCCTCCCGGTTACAATGGAAACCCTACGAGGACGGGCCCAACGGGGAAAGAGGGGTACTGGGAAAAGGGGAGCTCCCCCTCCCACCCCCCTTCCCCCCTCCTTCCACCTCCCCCCTTCCCCCTCCCCCCTTCCCCCCTCCCCTCCACCCCTTCCCTCCCCTCCTCCCTCCACACCTCCCGCCTCCCTCCCTCCCCGCCTCCCGGTTACAATGGAAACCCTACGAGGACAGGCCCAAAGGGGAAAGAGGGGTACTGGGAAAATGGGTGGGCCCCCTCCCTCCCCCCTTCCCCCCTCCTTCCACCTACCCCCCTTCCCCCTCCCCCCCTTCCCCCCTCCCCTCCACCCCCTTCCCTCCCCTCCTCCCTCCACACCTCCCTCCTCCCTCCCTCCCCGCCTCCCGGTTACAATGGAAACCCTACGAGGACAGGCCCAAAGGGGAAAGAGGGGTACTGGGAAAATGGGTGGTCCCCCTCCCTCCCCCCTTCCCCCCTCCTTCCACCTCCCCCCCTTCCCCCCTCCCCCCCCTTCCCCCCTCCCCTCCACCCCCTTCCCTCCCCTCCTCCCTCCACACCTCCCTCCTCCCTCCCTCCCCGCCTCCCGGTTACAATGGAAACCCTACGAGGACAGGCCCAAAGGGGAAAGAGGGGTACTGGGAAAATGGGTGGTCCCCCTCCCTACCCCCTTCCCCCCTCCTTCCACCTCCCCCCTTCCCCCCCCCCTTCCCCCCTCCCCTCCACCCCCTTCCCTCCTCTCCTCCGTACACACCTCCCTCCTCCCTCCCTCCCCGCCTCCCGGTTACAATGGAAACCCTACGAGGACAGGCCCAAAGGGGAAAGAGGGGTACTGGGAAAATGGATGGTCCCCCTCCCTCCCCCCTTCCCCCCTCCCTCCCCCATAACCCCTCCCTCCCCTCCGCCCTACCCCCCTCCCTCCCCTCTCCGTCCCCCCTCTCCCCTCCCCTCCCCTCCCCTCATCCCTCCATACATCCCTCCTCCCTCCCTCCCCCTTCCCTCCCTCCCCTCCTCCCGGTTACAATGGAAACCCTACGAGGACGGGCCCAACGGGGAAAGAGGGGTACTGGGAAAAGGGGAGGTCCTCCTCCCTCCCCCCTCCCTCCCTACCCCTCTCCTCCCCCGCCCCCCCTTCCCCCCTCCCCTCCCCTTCCCTCCCCCTCCCCTCCTCCCTCCACACCTCCCTCCTCCCTCCCTCCCCCTTCCCTCCCTCCCCTCCTCCCGGTTACAATGGAAACCCTACGAGGACGGGCCCAACGGGGAAAGAGGGGTACTGGGAAAAGGGGAGGTCCCCCTCCCTCCCCCCTTCCCTCATCCCATCCCCCTCCCTCCCCTCTCCCTCCCCCCTCCCCCCCTTCCCCCCCTTCCCCCCTCCCCTTCCCCCCTCCCTCCTCTCCTCCCTCCACACCTCCCTCCTCCCTCCCTCCCCTTCCCTCCCTCCCCTTCCCTCCCTCCCATCCTCCCAATGCTTGTGTGAGATGGGTGCTACATTGTTTCGACAAGCACCACTAACAGATCGCAGTGAGAAGCACTATGTGACCGCGAATGTTTCAAAACAAGCACTTAAAAAGCACTTATCTTTTTTTTACGTCTTTTTTTTTATTGCAAGTCACTTAACATACACAGATCAGCATTGGGCCTCTATGCTCATGGGCCACCGGGGCAAGTGTTTCGAAAAAAGAAAGGGGAGGTCCCCCTTCCCCCTCAACCCCTTCCTCCCCACTCCATCCCCACTCCCTCCCCCCCTCCTCCCCAACTCCCTCCCCATCCCTCCCCACCTCCCTCACCACTCGGGGACGGGCCCAACGGGGAAAGAGGGGTACTGGAAAAAGGGGAGGTCCCCCTCCCTCCCCCCCTACCCCCTTCCCTCCCCTCTCCCTCCCCCCTTCCCCCCTCCCCCCCTCCCTCCCCCTCCCCTCCCCCCTCCACACCTCCCTACTCCCTCCCTCCCCCTTCCCTACCCCCCACTCCCCTCCCGGTTACAATGGAAACCCTACGAGGACGGGCCCAACGGGCACACTCGTGCTAGTATACTATTAAAACTCAGATCTTCTAGGTTTGTATCAGGATTTGTGTATATATCAGTGATTCCGGCAAAACGGTAAACCGTGGCGCCACGGTTTTTGCACCGCCTTGATCACCAACCTCCCGGCTGACCGGCCGCGATATTTTCATTTAATTTGTTCGTATGTTTTTAAAGTTACAGAGGTTTTAAAGCGCTGCCCCCCCCTTATTGAAGTTTCTATAGGGGGCGCTGCGGTGCGGATTTAGTCTTCAGCGTGTGATGTCACAATGGACAAGCAGCTGCTATTGGGTGTCTGCTCTTTACAAATTTACATATTTTTATTTTTAACCTTTTTTTTCAAAGTCTTCAGCTTGTGACGTCACAATGCTTGTGTGAGATGGTTGATACATTGTTGCGAAAAGCAGCTGATTGTTTTTTAAAGTTGTGTTTTTTATTGCAAGTCATTTAACATACACAGATCAGCATGGGGCCCCTATGCTCGTGGGCCACCGGGGCAAGTGTTTCGAAAAAAGAAAGGGGAGGTCCCCCTTCCCCCCTCAACCCCTCCCCCCTCCCTCCCCCCTCCCTCCAACTCCCCCCTTCCCCCCTCCCCTCCCACCCCTTCCCCCCTCCCCTCCCACCCCTTCCCCCTCCCCTCCCCCCCTCCATCCCCCTCCCCTCCTCCCTCCCTCCCCCCTCCCTCCCCGCCTCCCAGTTACAATGGAAACCCTACGGGGACGGGCCCAACGGGGAAAGAGGGGTACTGGGAAAAGAGGAGGTCCCCCTCCCTCCCCTCCCCCCTCCCTCCCCTCCCCCTCCCTCCCCTCCCCCCTCCCTCCCCTCCCCCCTCCCCCCCTTCCCCCCTCCCCTCCCCCTCCCTCCCCCTCCCTCCCCTCCCCCCTCCCTCCCCTCCCCCCCTCCCCCCTTCCCCCATCCCCTCCCCCCTCCCTCCCCCTCCCCTCCCCCTCCACTCCTCCCTTCCCTCCCCCCCACTCCCCTCCCGGTTACAAAAGGAAACCCTACGAGGACGGGCCCAACGGGGAAAGAGGGGTACTGGGAAAAGGGGAGGTCCCCCTCCTTCCCCCCTCCCCTCCCCCTCCCTCCCCTCCGCCCTCCCTCCCCCCCTACCCCCCTCCCTCCCCTCTCCATCCCCCCTCCCCACTCCCGCATCCCCTCCCCCTCCCCCTCCCCCTCCCCTCCTCCCTCCACACCTCCCTCCTCCCTCCCTCCCCCTTCCCTCCCTCCCCTCCTCCCGGTTACAATGGAAACCCTACGAGGACGGGCCCAACGGGGAAAGAGGGGTACTGGGAAAAGTGGAGGTCCCACTCCCTCCCCCCTCCCCTCCCCCCTCCCTCCCCCTCCCCCCCTACCCCTCTCCCTCCCCCCTCCCCTCCATAACCCTCCCCTCCCCCTCACCTCCTCCATCCACACCTCCCTCCTCCCTCCCTCCCCCTTCCCTCCCTCCACTCCTCCCGGTTACAATGGAAACCCTAGGAGGACGGGCCCAACGGGGAAAGAGGGGTACTGGGAAAAGGGGAGGTCCCCCTCCCTCCCCCTTCATCCCTCCCCTCCCCCCCTCCCTCCCCCTCCCTCCCCCCTCTCCCTCCCCCCCCTCCCCCCCTCCCCTCCCCCCTCCCTCCCCCTCCCCTCCCCCCTCCCTCCCCCTCCCCTCCTCCCTCCCCACCTCCCTACTCCCTCCCTCCCCTTCCCTCCCTCCCATCCTCCCGGTTACAATGGAAACCCTACGAGGACGGGCCCAACGGGGAAAGAGGGGTACTGGGAAAAGGGGAGGTCCCCCTTCCTCCCCCCCTCCCCTCCCCCTCCCTCCCCCTCCCTCCCCCCCTACCTCCCCCCTCCCTCCCCCCTCCCCTCCCCTCCCTCCCTCCCCCTCCCTCCTCCCTACCCCTCCCTCCCCTCTCCCTCCCCCATCCCCCCTTCCCCCCTCCCCTCCCCCCTCCCTCCCCCTCCCCTCCTCCCTCCCTCCCCCTTCCCTCCCCCACCCTCCACCTTCCCTCCCCCCACCCTCCCCCTTCCCTCCCCCCCAATCCCCTCCCGTTTACAATGGAAACCCTACGAGGACGGGCCCAACGGGCACACTTGTGCTAGTCTACCTATATACTATTAAAACTCAGATCTTGTTTATATATTTTTTTGGGGTTTGACCTGAATATTTGATATGTTCGCGCGTAACAGCGATTGCGGTAAAACGGTGAACCGTAGCGCGACGGTTTTCGCACCGCCTTAATCGCCAACCCCCCCAAACGACCGGCCGTGATATTTTCCATTTGATTTAGTCGCATGTTTTTTAAGTTACAGAGTTTTTAAAGCGCTGCCTCCCCCACCCCTTTTCAAGGGGGCGCTGCGGTGCGGATTTAGTCTTCAGCTTGTGATGTCACAATGGACAAGCAGCTGCTATTGGGTGTCTACTCTTTACAAATTTACATCTTTTTATTTTTAACCTTTTTTTTCAAGGTCTTCAGCTTGTGACGTCACAATGCTTGTGTGAAATGGTTGCAACATTGTTGCGAAAGGCAACTGATTGTTTTTTAAAGTTGTGTTTTTTATTGCAAGTCATTTAACATACACAGATCAGCATGGGGCCCCTATGCTCGTGGGCCACCGGGGCAAGTGTTTCGAAAAAAGAAAGGGGAGGTCCCCCTTCCCCCCTCAACCCCACCCTCCCCTTCCCACCTCCCCTCCCCCCCTCCCTCCCCCCTCCCTCCAACTCCCCCCTTCCCCCTCCCCTCCCACCACTTCCCCTCTCCCCTCCCCTTCCCCCCTCCCCTCCCCTCCCCCCCTCCATCCCCCTCCCCTCCTCCCTCCCTCCCCCCTCCCTCCCCGCCTCCCAGTTACAATGGAAACCCTACGGGGATGGGCCCAACGGGGAAAGAGGGGTACTGGGAAAAGGGGAGGTCCCCCTCCCTCCCCTTCCCCATCCCCTCCCCCCCCTCCCCCCCACCCCTCTCCCTCCCCCTCCCCCCTTCCCCCCTCCCCTACTCCCCTCCCCCTCCCCCCCTACCCCCCTCCCTCCCCTCACCCTCCCCTTCCCCACCCCTCCCCTCCCTCCCCCTCCCCTCCTCCCTCCACACCTCCCTCCTACCTCCCTCCCCCTTCCCTCCCTCCCCTCCTCCCGGTTACAATGGAAACCCTACGAGGACGGGCCCAACGGGGAAAGAGGGGTACTGGGAAAAGGGGAGGTCCCCCTCCCTCCCCCCTTCCCCCTTCCCCTCCCCCCTCCCGCCCCCTCCCCCCCTAACCCTCTCCCTCCCCCTCCCCTCCCTTCCCCCCTCCCTCCCCCTCCCCCCTCCTCCATCCACACCTCCCTCCTCCCTCCCTCCCCCTTCCCTCCCTCCCCTCCTCCCGGTTACAATGGAAACCCTACGAGGACGGGCCCAACGGGGAAAGAGGGGTACTGGGAAAAAGGGAAGGTCGCCCTCCTTCCCCCCTCCCTCCCCCTACCCCCTCCCTCCCCCACTCCCCTCCCGGTTACAATGGAAACCCTACAAGGACGGGCCCAACGGGGAAAGAGGGGTACTGGGAAAAGGGGAGGTCCCCCTCCCTCCCCCTTCCCCCCTCCCCTCCCCCCTCCCTCCCCCTACCCCCGCCCTCCCCCCTCTCCCCTCCCCCTCCCCTCCTCCCTCCCTCCCTCCCACTTCCCTCCCTCCCCTCCTCCCGGTTACAATGGAAACCCTACGAGGAAGGGCCCAACGGGGAAAGAGGGGTACTGGGAAAAGGGGAGGTCCCCCTCCCTCCCCCCTTCCCTCCCCCCTTCCCACTCCCCTCCCTCCCCCTCCACCCTCCCTCCCCTCTGCCTCCCCTTCCCCCCTCCCCTCCCCCTCCCTCCTACCCCGCTCCCTCCCCTCTCCCCCCCTTCCCCCTCCCCTCCCCCCTCCCATCCCCCCCTCCCCTCCCCCCCCCCCTCCACACCTCCCTCCTCCCTCCCTTCCCTCCCCCCACTCCCCTCCCGGTTACAATGGAAACCCTACGAGGACGGGCCCAACGGGCACACTTGTGCTAGTATACTATTAAAACTCAGATCTTGTGTTATGTAGATATATTAATAAATATTTTTGGGAATGACCTGAACCGTACGTAACATCGATTGCGGAAAAAAGGCGAACCGTAGCGCCACGGTTTTCGCACCGCCTCAATCGCCAATCTCGCGCTCGCTCGGCCGTGATATTTTCATTTAATTTGGTCGCGTATTTTTTAAGTTACAGAGGTTTTAAAGAGCTGCCCCCCCCCCCCCTTTTCAGGGGGGCGCTGCGGTGCGGATTTAGTCTTCAGCGTGTGATGTCACAATGCCCCTGTGAGATGAGCTCGAGCTGACCCCCCTTCCCCCCCCCCCTTCAGCGTGTGATGTCACAATGGACAAGCAGCTGCTATTGGGTGTAAATTTACAAATTTACATCTTTTATTTTTAACCTTTTTTTTCAAGGTCTTCAGCTTGTGACGTCACAATGCTTGTGTGAGATGGTTGCAACATTGTTGCGAAAGGCAACTGATTGTTTTTTAAAGTTGTGTTTTTTATTGCAAGTCATTTAACATACACAGATCAGCATGGGGCCCCTATGCTCGTGGGCCACCGGGGCAAGTGTTTCGAAAAAAGAAAGGGGAGGTCCCCCTTCCCCCCTCAACCCCTTCCTCCCCACTCCATCCCCCACTCCCTCCCCACCTCCTCCCCAACTCCCTCCCCATCCCTCCCCACCTCCCTCACCCCTCGGGGACGGGCCCAACGGGGAAAGAGGGGTACTGGTAAAAGGGGAGGTCCCCCTCCCCCCTTCCCCCTCCCTCCCCCCTCCATCCCCGCCTCCCGGTTACAATGGAAACCCTACGAGGACGGGCCCAACGGGGAAAGAGGGGTACTGGGAAAAGGGGAGGTCCCCCTCCCCCCCCCTTCCCCCCTCCCTCCACCCTCCCTCCACCTCCCCCCCCCTTCCCCCCTTCACCCCTCCCCTCCCCCCCTTCCCTCCCATCCTCCCTCCACACCTCCCACCTCCCTCCCTCCCCCCTCCCTCCGCCTCCCGGTTACAATGGAAACCCTACTAGGACGGGCCCAACGGGGAAAGAGGGATACTGGGAAAACGGGTGGTCCCCCTCCCTCCCCTTCCTCCCCCCCTACCCCCTCCCTCCCCTCTCCCTCCCCCCTCCCCCTCTTCCCCCTCCCACCTCCCACTCCCCTCCCCCCTCCACACCTCCCTCCTCCCTTCCCGCCCCTCCACTCCCCTCCCGGTTACAATGGAAACTCTACGAGGACGGGAACAATGGGGAAAGAGGGGTACTGGGAAAAGGGGAGGTCCCCCTCCCTCCCCCTTCCCCCATCCCCTCCTCCCTCCCCCCTCCCTCCCCCCTACCCCCCTCCCTCCCCTCTCCCTCCCCCTGCCCCCCTCCCCCCTCCCCTTCCCCCTCCCCTCCTCCCTCCATACCTCCCTCCTCCCTCCCTCCCCCTTCCCTCCCTCCCCTTCTCCCGGTTAAAATGTAAAACCCTACGAGGACGGGCCCAATGGGGAAAGAGGGGTACTGGGAAAAGGGGAGGTCCCCCTCCCTCCCCTTCCCCATCCCCTCCCCCCCCTCCCTCCCCTCCCCCTCTCTCCCTCCCCCCATTCCCCCCTCCCCCTCCCCCCTTCCCCATCCCCTCCCCCCCTCCCTCCCCCTCCCCCCCTCTCCCTCCTCCCCTCCCCCTCCCCTCCACCCCCCTCCCCCTCCCCCCCCCCTCCCCCCCTCCCCCCCCCCCTCACTCCCCCTCACCTCCTCCCTCCACACATCCCTCCTCCCTCCCTCCCTCCCCCTTCCCTCCCTCCCCACCTCCCGGTTACAATGGAAACCCTACGAGGACGGGCCCAACGGGGAAAGAGGGGTACTGGGAAAAGGGGAAGTCCCCCTTCCTCCCCCCCTCCCCTCCCCCTCCCTCCCCCTCCCTCCCCCTCCCTCCCCCTCCCTCCCCCCCTACCCCCTCCCCTCCTACCTCCCCCCTCCACTCCCTCCCTCCCTCCTCCCTACCCCCCTCCCTCCCCTCTCCCTCCCCCATACCCCCTTCCACCCTCCCTACCCCACCCCTCCTCCCTCCCTCCCCTTCCCTCCCCCCACCCTCCCCCTTCCCTCCCCCCACCCTCCCCCTTCCCTCCCCCCCACTCCCCTCCCGTTTACAATGGAAACCCTACGAGGACGGGCCCAACGGGCACACTTGTGCTAGTCTATCTATCTATTTATCTATCTATATACTATTAAAACTCAGATCTTGTAGGTTTGTATCGGGATTTGTGTATGTATCAGTGATTCCGGCAAAACGGTAAACCGTGGCGCCACGGTTTTTGCACCGCCTTGATCACCAACCTCCCGGCTGATCGGCCGCGATATTTTCATTTAATTTGTTCGTATGTTTTTAATGTTACAGAGGTTTTAAAGCGCTGCCCCCCCCCATATTGAAGTTTCTATAGAGGGCGCTGCGGTGCGGATTTAGTCTTCAGCGTGTGATGTCACAATGGACAAGCAGCTGCTATTGGGTGTCTGCTCTTTACAAATTTACATCTTTTTATTTTTAACCTTTTTTTTCCAAGGTCTTCAGCTTGTGACGTCACAATGCTTGTGTGAGATGGTTGCAACATTGTTGCGAAAGGCAGCTGATTGTTTTTTAAAGTTGTGTTTTTTATTGCAAGTCATTTAACATACACAGATCAGCATGGGGCCCCTATGCTCGTGGGCCACCGGGGCAAGTATTTCGAAAAAAGAAAGGGGAGGTCCCCCTTCCCCCCTCAACCCCTTCCTCCCCCCTTCCCCCTCCCTCCCCCCTCCCTCCAACTCCCACCTTCCCCCCTCCCCCCTCCCTCCAACTCCCCCCTTCCCCCCTCCCCCCTCCCTCCAACTCCCACCTTCCCCCCTCCCCCCTCCCTCCCCCCTCCCTCCAACTCCCCCCTTCCCCCCTCCCCTCCCACCCCTTCCCCCCTCCCCTCCCACCCTTTCCCCCCTCCCCTCCCACCCTCCATCCCCCTCCCCTCCTCCCTCCCTCCCCCCTCCCTCCCCGCCTCCCAGTTACAATGGAAACCCTACGGGGACGGGCCCAACGGGGAAAGAGGGGTACTGGGAAAAGTGGAGGTCCCCCTCCCTCCCCTCTACCCCCCTCCCTCCTCTGTCCCTCCCCCCTTCCCCCCTCCCCCTCTCCCTCCCCCCCTCTCCCTCTCCCTCCCCCTCCCCCCCTTCCCCCTCCCCCACTCCCCTCCCCTCCCCCCTCCCTCCCCCTCCCCCCCCTCCCTCCCCTTCCCCACCCCTCCCCTCCCTCCCCCTCCCCTCCTCCCTCCACACCTCCCTACTACCTCCCTCCCCCTTCCCTCCCTCCCCTCCTCCCGGTTACAATGGAAACCCTACGAGGACGGGCCCAACGGGGAAAGAGGGGTACTGGGAAAAGGGGAGGTCCCCCTCCCTCCCCCCTTACCCCCTCCCCTCCCCCCTCCCTCCCCCTCCCCCCTACCCCTCTCCCTCCCCCCTCCCCTCCCTTCCCCCTCCCCTCCCCCCTCCCCTCCCTTCCCCCTCCCCTCCCCCCCTCCCTCCCCCTCCCTCCCCCTCCCCTCCTCCATCCACACCTCCCTCCTCCCTCTTCCCTCCCTCCCCTCCCGGTTACAATGGAAACCCTACGAGGACGGGCCCAACGGGGAAAGAGGGGTACTGGGAAAAGGGGAGGTCCCCCTCCATCCCCCTTCCACCCTCCCATCCCCCCTCCCTACCCCCCTTCCCCCTCCCCCCTCCCCCTCCCCTCCCCCTCCCCTCCTCACACCACACCTCCCTCCTCCCTCCCTCCCCCTTCCGTCCCTCCCCTCCTCCCGGTTACAATGGAAACCCTACGAGGACGGGCCCAACGGGGAATGAGGGGTACTGGGAAAAGGGGAGGTCCCCCTTCCTCCACCCCCTCCCCTCCCCCTCCATCCCCCTCCCACCCCCCCTACCCCCCTCCCTCCCTCCCCCCTCCCTCCTACCCCCCTCCCTCCCCTCTCCCTCCCCATCCCGCTTCCCCCTCCCCTCCCTCCCCCTCCCCTCCTCCCTCCCTCCCCCTTCCCTCCCCCCACCCTCCCCCTTCCTTTCCCCCACCCTCCCTCCTCCCTCCCCCCCACTCCCCTCCCGTTTACAATGGAAACCCTACGAGGACGGGCCCAACGGGCCCACTTGGTCTAGTATAATACTAAAACTCAGATCTTGTGAATATATATATATATATTTTTTGGGTTTGACCTGAATATATCGTATATTTATACGTAACAGCGATTGCAGCAAAACGGCGGACCGTAGCATGACGGTTCTCGCACCGCCTCAATCGCCAATCTCGCGCTCGCTCGGCCGTGATATTTTCATTTAATTTGGTCGCGTGTATTTTAAGTTACAGAGGTTTTAAAGCGCTGCCCCCCTCCCCCTTTTTTCAGGGGGGCGCTGCGGTGCAGATTTAGTTTTCAGTTTGTGGCTTGTGACGGCTACATTTGTTTCGAAAAGTTTCCAGAAAAGGATTTAGTTTTCAGCTTGTGACAAAAGGATTTAGTTTTCAGCTTGTGACGGCTACATTGTTTCGAAAAGCTTCCAGAAAAGCACTGATTGTTTTGTTATTGCAAGTCAAGTCAAGTCAAGTCAAGTCAATTATATTTGTATAGCACATTTAAAAACAACCCATGTTGACCAAAGTGCTGCACATCTGATTAGGAAAAAAAAAAAAAAAAGAAGGTTATAGTGGTCACTTGACATACACAGATCAGGAGGACGGGCCCAACGGGCACACTTGGAGAGTAAGAGTGGGGCTGGGGGAGGAGAGAATGGGGGGTGTGGGGACGGGCCCAACCGGCCCGCTTTGAACGGGCACACTTGTTCTAGTATATAATACTAAAACTCAGATCTTGTGAATATATATATATTTTTTTTTTGGGTTTGACCTGAATATATCGTATATTTATACGTAACAGCGATTGCAGCAAAACGGCGGACCGTAGCACGACGGTTTTCACACCGCCTCAATCGCCAATCTCGCGCTCGCTCGGCCGTGATATTTTCATTTAATTTGGTAGCGTGTTTTTTAAGTTACAGAGGTTTTAAAGCGCTGCCCCCCCCCTTTTTCAGGGGGGCGCTGCGGTGCGGATTTAGTTTTCAGCTTGTGGCTTGTGACGGCTACATTTGTTTCGAAAAGTTTCCAGAAAAGGATTTAGTTTTCAGCTTGTGACGGCTACATTGTTTCGAAAAGCTTCCAGAAAAGCACTGATTGTTTTGTTATTGCAAGTCAAGTCAAGTCAAGTCAAGTCAATTATATTTGTATAGCACATTTAAAAACAACCCATGTTGACCAAAGTGCTGCACATCTGATTAGGAAAAAAAAAAAAAAGAAGGTTATAGTGGTCACTTGACATACACAGATCAGGAGGACGGGCCCAACGGGCACACTTGGAGAGTAAGAGTGGGGCTGGGGGAGGAGACAATGGGGGGTGTGGGGACGGGCCCAACGGGCCCTCTTTTCTAGTATACTATTAAAACTCAGATCTTGTAGGTTTGTATCAGGATTTGTGTATATATCAGTGATTCCGGCAAAACGGTAAACCGTGGCGCCACGGTTTTTGCACCGCCTTGATCACCAACCTCCCGGCTGACCGGCCGCGATATTTTCATTTAATTTGTTCGTATGTTTTTTAAGTTACAGAGGTTTTAAAGCGCTGCCCCCCCCCCCCCCCCTTATTGAAGTTTTTATAGGGGGCGCTGCGGTGCGGATTTAGTCTTCAGCGTGTGATGTCACAATGGACAAGCAGCTGCTATTGGGTGTCTGCTCTTTACAAATTTACATCTTTTTTTTTAACCTTTTTTTTCAAGGTCTTCAGCTTGTGACGTCACAATGCTTGTGTGAGATGGGTTCAACATTGTTGCGAAAAGCAGCTGATTGTTTTTTAAAGTTGTGTTTTTTATTGCAAGTCACTTAACATACACAGATCAGCATGGGGCCCCTATGCTCGTGGGCCACCGGGGCAAGTGGGGAGGGGGACAACAGGGGTCGTTGCAGAGGGGGCTTGGTGGTTTGGGACCCCGTCCCCCTTCCCCCCTCAACCCCTTCCTCCCCCTTCCTTCATCCCCACTCCCTCCCCCCCTCCCCAACTCCCTCCCCACTCCCCCCCCCCCCCTCCCTCCACCCTTCCACCCTCCCTCCCCCCCTTCCGGTTACAATGGAAACCCTACGGGGACGGACCCAAAGGGGAAAGAGGGGTACTGGGAAAAGGGGTGATCCCCCTCCCTCCACCTTCCCCCCTCCCCTCCCCCCCTCCCTCCCTCCTCCCTCCCTTCCCTCCCCCCCACTCCCCTCCCGGTTACAATGGAAACCCTACGAGGACGGGCCCAACGGGGAAAGAGGGGTACTGGGAAAAGGAGAGGTCCCCCTCCCTCCCCCCTTCCCCCTCCCTCCCCCTCCCTCCCCTTCCCTCCACCTCCCCCCTTCCCCCTCCACCCCCTCCCCTCCCCCCCCTCCATCCCCTTCCCCCCCTCCATCCCTCCCCCCTCCCTCCCCACCTCCCGGTTACAATGGAAACCCTACGAGGACGGGCGCAACGGGGAAAGAGGGGTACTGGGAAAAGGGGAGGTCCCCCTCCCTCCTCCCTTCCCCCATCCCTCCCCTCTCCCTCCACCTCCCCCCCTTCCCCCCTCCCCTTCCCCCCTCCCCTTCCCCCTCCCCTCCCCCCTTCCTCCCCTCCTCCCTCCACACCTCCCTCCTCCCTCCCTCCCCCCTCCCTCCCCGC
Source organism: Rhinoraja longicauda (assembly GCF_053455715.1). NCBI lineage: Eukaryota > Metazoa > Chordata > Chondrichthyes > Rajiformes > Arhynchobatidae > Rhinoraja > Rhinoraja longicauda. The sequence continues at coordinate 60,659,675 of NC_135958.1, forward strand.
CTCCCGGTTACAATGGAAACCCTACGAGGACGGGCCCAACGGGGAAAGAGGGGTACTGGGGAAATGGGAGGTCCCCCTCCCTCCCCCTTCCCCCCTCCCTCCCCCCTCCCTCCACCTCCCTCCCTTCCCCCCTCCCCTCCCCCCCTTCCCTCCCCTCCTCCCTCCACACCTCCCTCCCTCCCCCCACCCTCCCCGCCTCCCGGTTACAATGGAAACCCTACGACGACGGGCCCAACGGGGAAAGAGGGGTACTGGGAAAACGGGTGGTCCCCCTCCCTCCCCCCTTCCCCCCTCCCTACCACCTCCCTCCCCTCTCCCTCCCCTTCCCCCTTCCTCCCTCCCCCTCCCCTCCCCCCTCCACACCTCCCTCCTCCCTTCCCTCCCCCCCACTCCCCTCCCGGTTACAATGGAAACCTTACGAGGACGGGCACAACGGGGAAAGAGGGGTACTGGGAAAAGGGGAGGTCCCCCTCCCTCCCCCTTCCACCCTCCCTCCCTCCCCCCTTCCCCCCACCCCTCCCCCTCTCCCTCCCCCCTCCCTCCACCTCCCCCCCTTCCCCCCTCCCCCTCCCTCCCCCTCCCCTCCTCCCTCCACAACTCCCTCTTCCCTCCCTCCCCCCTCCCTCCCTGCCTCACGGTTACAATGGAAACCCTACGAGGACGGGCCCAACGGGGAAAGGGGTGTGCTGGGGACAGGGGGGGAGAGTAAGAGTGTATCTGGGGAGAGAGAATGGGGGGGTCTGATAATGGGGACTGGGGAGGGGGACAACAGGGGGCTTGGTGGTTTGGGAAAGAATAGTACTGGGAAAAGGGGAGGTACCCCTCCCTCCCCACTCTCCTCCCTCCCCCATCCCTCCCTCCCTCCCGTCCCAGCAGCGCTGACCGCCGGGAGGTGTAGTCGCCGTCGCCTCTCCCGCTGTTTGATTTCATTTATAACAAAGACATTTATTTAAAATGAGGAATGTGATTTTCATTAAGTTTGATTTTATTTATTTAAAAAAAGCTGATGCTCTATAAATAAGTTTATTTCCTTTTCAACAAAGAACGCTGTTTATTTTAAAGTAAAATAGACCCTCCCCCCACCCCCCTCCCTCCCCTCTCCCTCCCCATCCCCCTCCCCCCCTTCCCCCTCCCCTCCCCCCTCCACTCCACCCTCCCCTCCCCCCCTCCCTCCCACTTCCCTCCCTCCCATCCTCCCGGTTACAATGGAAACCCTACGAGGACGGGCCCAACGGGCACACTTGTGCTAATCTATATACTAGTTCAAGTATACTATTAAAAATCAGATCTTGTAGGTTTGTATCAGGATTTGTGTATATATCAGTGATTCCGGCAAAACGGTACACCGTGGCGCCACGGTTTTTGCACCGCCTTGATCACCAACCTCCCGGCTGACCGGCCGCGATATTTTCATTTAATTTGTTCGTATATTTTTTAAGTTACAGAGGTTTAAAAGCGCTGCCCCCCCCCCCTTATTGAAGTTTCTATAGGGGGCGCTGCGGTGCGGATTTAATCTTCAGCGTGTGATGTCACAATGGACAAGCAGCTGCTATTGGGTGTCTGCTCTTTACAAATTTACATCTTTTTATTTTTAACCTTTTTTTTCAAAGGTCTTCAGCTTGTGACGTCACAAAGCTTGTGTGAGATGGTTGCAACATTGTTGCGAAAGGCAGCTGATTGTTTTTTAAAGTTGTGTTTTTTATTGCAAGTCATTTAACATACACAGATCAGCATGGGGCCCCTATGCTCGTGGGCCACCGGGGCAAGTGTTTCGAAAAAAGAAAGGGGAGGTCCCCCTTCCCCCTCCCTCCCCCCTTCCCCTCCCCCCTCCCTCCCCCCTCCCTCCAACTCCCCCCTTCCCCCCTCCCCTCCCACCCCTTCCCCCCTCCCCTCCCACCCCTTCCCCCCTCCCCTCCCCTCCCCCCCTCCATCCCCCTCCCCTCCTCCCTCCCTCCCTCCCTCCCCGCCTCCCAGTTACAATGGAAACCCTACGGGGACGGGCCCAACGGGGAAAGAGGGGTACTGTGAAAAGGGGAGTTCCCCCTCCCTCTCCCTTCCCCCCTCCCCCTTCCCACCTCCCCTCCCCCCTCCCTCCCTCTATCCCCCTCCCTCCCCTCTCCCTCCCCCCTTACCCCCTCCCCCTCCCCTCCCCCTCCCCCTCCCCTCCTCCCTCCACACCTCCCTCCTCCCTCCCTCCCCCTTCCCTCCCTCCCCTCCTCCCGGTTACAATGGAAACCTTACGAGGACGGGCCCAACGGGGAAAGGGGGGTACTGGGAAAAGTGGAGGTCCCCCTCCCTCCCCCCTTCCCCCCTCCCCTCCCTCCCCCTCCCCCCCTACCCCTCTCCCTCCCCCCTCACCCCTTTCCCCCCTCCCCCACTCCCCTCCCCTCCCCCTCCCTCCCCCTCCCCCCCTATCCCCCTCCCTCCCCTCTCCCTCCCCTTCCCCTCCCCTCCCTCCCCCTCCCCTCCTCCCTCCACACCTCCCTCCTACCTCCCTCCCCCTTCCCTCCCTCCCCTCCTCCCGGTTACAATGGAAACCCTACGAGGACGGGCCCAACGGGGAAAGAGGGGTACTGGGAAAAGGGGAGGTCCCCCTCCCTCCCCCCTTCCCGCCTCCCCTCCCCCTCCCTCCCCCTCCCCTCCTACCCCTCCCTCTCCCTCCCCCCTCCCCTCCCTTTCCCCCTCCCCTCCCCCCCTCCCTCCCCCTCCCCACCTCCATCCACACCTCCCTCCTCACTCCCACCCCCTTCCCTCCCTCCCCTCCTCCCGGTTACAATGGAAACCCTACGAGGACGGGCCCAACGGGAAAGAGGGGTACTGGGAAAAGGGGAGGTCCCCCTCCCTCCCCCCTTCCCCCTCCCCTCCCCCCCTCCCTCCCCCTCCCTCCCCCCTCCCTCCCCCTCACCCCCCTCTCCCTCCCCCCTCCCCCCCTCCCCTCCCCCCCTCCCTCCCCTCCCTCCCCCTCCCCTCCTCCCTCCACGCCTCCCTCCTCCCTCCCTCCCCCTTCCCTCCCTCCCCTCCTCCCGGTTACAATGGAAACCCTACGAGGACGGGCCCAACGGGGAAAGAGGGGTACTGGGAAAAGGGGAGGTCCCCCTTCCTCCCCCACTCCCCTCCCCCTCCCTCCCCCCCTCCCCCTCCCTCCCCCCTACCCCCCTCCCTCCCCCTCCCCTCCCCTCCCTCCCCCCTCCCCCCTACCCCCTCCCTCCCCCTCCCCTCCCCTCCCTCCCCCCTCCCTCCTCCCTACACCCTCCCTCCCCTCTCCCTCCCCCACCCCCCCCTTCCCCCTCCCCTCCCCCCTCCCCTCCCCTCCCTCCCCCCTCCCCCCTACCCCCTCCCTCCCCCCTCCCCTCCCCTCCCTCCCCCCTCCCTCCACCCTACACCCTCCCTCCCCTCTCCCTCCCCCACCCCCCCTTCCCCCTCCCCTCCCCCTCCCTCCCCCTCCCTTCCCCTCCTCCCTCCCTCCCCCTTCCCTCCCCCCACCCTCCCCCTTCCCTCCCCCCACCCTCCCCCTTCCCTCCCCCCCCCCACTCCCCTCCCGTTTACAATGGAAACCCTACGAGGACGGGCCCAACGGGTACACTTGTGCTAGTCTATCTATATACTATTAAAATTCAGATCTTGTGTATTTTTTTGGGGTTTGACCTGGTATGCACGTAACAACGGTTTCTCTGATTTCGTCAAAACGGTGAACCGTAGCGCCACGATTTTTGCACCACTTTAATCACCACGCGGTTATCTGCTGGAAAATTATTTTTTATTTAATTCGGTCGCATGTTTTTTAAGTTACAGAGGTTTTAAAGCGCTCCCCCCCCCCCCCCTAATTTATAGAGGGCGCTGTGGCGCGGATTTATTGAAGGTCTTCAGCTTGTGATGTCACAATGCCCCTGTGAGATGGGTGCAACATTGTTGCGAAAAGCGTGTGACGTCACAATGGACAAGCAGCTGCTATTGGGTGTCTACTCTTTACAAATTTACATTTTTTTATGAGAAGCACTTGGTCAAGTCAAGTCAATTTTATTTGTATAGCACATTTAAAAACAACCCACGTTGACCAAAGTGCTGTACATCTGATTAGGTACTAAGGAAAAAAATGAAACGTACAGTGGCACGCAAACAGTTCACAGCACCTCCTCAATGAGCCTCAAACGCGAGGGAGTAGAAATAGGTTTTGAGCCTGGACTTAAAGGAGTGGATGGAGGGGGCAGTTCTGATGGGGAGAGGGATGCTGTTCCACAGTCTAGGAGCTGCAACCGCAAAAGCTCGGTCACCCCTGAGCTTAAGACCGGAAGCTTAGTGACCGGAAATTTTGTGAAAAGACACTGAGAGTGTGTCTGGGGGAGAGAGATCATTGCGGAGGGGGCTTGGTGGTGGGGGGAAAGAGGGGTACTGGGAAAAGGGGAGGTCCCCCTTCCCCCCTCAACCCCTTCCTCCCCCCTCCTTCCCACCTCCACCCCCACTCCCTCCTAAAACTCCTCCTCCCTCCCCAAATCCCTCCACCCTCCCTCACCCCTCCCCCCTAACTCCCCCCCGTCCCCTCCATCCCTCCCTCCCCCTCTCCCTTCCCCCTCCCCTCCCCCCTCCCTCCCCCTCCCTCCCCCTCCCTCCCCCTCCCCCCCTACCCCTCTCCCTCCCCTCCCCCCTCCCCTCCCCCCTCCCTCACCCTCCACACCTCCCTCCTCCCTCCCCTTACCCCCCCCCCCAATCCTCTACCGTTTACAATGGAAACCCTACGAAGACGGGCCCAACGGGGAAAGAGGGGTACTGGGAAAAGGGGAGGTCCCCCTCCCCCCTCCCCTCCCCCCCTCACTCCCCCACCACCCCTACCATCCTCCCTGCCCTCCCTCCCCCCTTCCCCCCTCCCCTCCACCCCTCCCCCCCTCCCTCCCTTCCCTGCCTCCCCTCCTCCCGGTTACAATGGAAACCCTACGAGGACGCGCCCAACGGGGAAAGAGGGCTACTGGGAAAAGGGGAGGTCCCCCTCCCTCCCCACTTGCCCCCTCCCCTCCCCCTCCCTCCCCCTCCCTCCCCCTCCCCCCCTACCCCTCTCCCTCCCCTCCCCCCTTCCCCCCTCCCCTCCCTCCCCCTCCCCTCCCCCTCCACACCTCCCTCCTCCCTCCCTCCCCTTACCCCCCCCCCCACTCCCCTCCCGGTTACAATGGAAACCCCACGAAGACGGGCCCAACGGGGAAAGAGGGGTACTTGGAAAAGGGGAGGTCCCCCTCCCTCCCCCTCCCCTCCCCCCTCACTCCCCCTCCCTCCCCCTCCCTCCCCCTCCCCCCCTACCCCCCTCCCTCCCCTCTCCCTCCCCCTCCCCCCTTCCCTCCCCCCTCCCCTCCCACCTCCCTCCCCCTCCCCTCCTACCTCCCTTCCCTGCCTCCCCTCCTCCCGGTTACAATGGAAACCCTACGAGGACGGGCCCAACGGGGAAAGAGGGCTACTGGGAAAAGGGGAGGTCCCCCTCCCTCCCCACTTCCCCCCTCCCCTCCCCCCTCCCTCCCTCCCCCCCTACCCCGCCTCCCCTCTCCCTCCCCCCTCCCCCCCTTCCCCCCTCCCCTCCCCCCTCCCCTCCCCCCTCCCCTCCCCCCTCCCCTCCTCCCTCCACACCTCCCTCCTCCCTCCCTCCCCTTCCCTCCCTCCCCTCCTCCCGGTTACAATGGAAACCCTACGAGGATGGGCCCAACGGGGAAAGAGGGGTATTGGGAAAAGGGGAGGTCCCCCTCCCTCCCCCTCCCTCCCTACCCCCCTCCCTCCCCTCTCCCTCCCCCTTCCCCCCTCCCCTCCCCTCCCCCACTCCCTCCCCTCCCCCACTCCCTCCCCCTCCCCTCCTCCCTCCACACCTCCCTCCTCCCCTTCCCTCCCTCCCCTCCTCCCGGTTACAATGGAAACCCTACGAGGACAGGCACAGCGGGGAAAGAGCGGTACTGGGAAAAGGGGAGGTCCCCCTCCCTCCCCCTCCCTCCCTACCCCCCTCCCTCCCCTCTCCCTCCCCCGTCCCCCCTTCCCCCTCCCCTCCCCTCCCCCCCTCCCTCCCCCTCCCCTCCTCCCTGCACTCCTCCCTGCACACCTCCCTCCTCCCCTTCCCTCCCTCCCCTCCTCCCGGTTACAATGGAAACCCTACGAGGACAGGCACAACGGGGAAAGAGGGGTACTGGGAAAAGGGGAGGTCCCCCTCCATCCCCCTTCCCCTCCCCCCTCCCTCCCCCTCCCCCCTTCCCCTCTCCCTCCCCCCTCCCCCCCTTCCCACCCTCCCTCCCCCTCCCCTCCTCCCTCCACACCTCCCTCCTCCCTCCCTCCCCCTTTCCTCCCTCCCCTCCTCCCGGTTACAATGGAAACCCTACGAGGACGGGCCCAACGGGGACACTTGTGCTAGTATACTATTAAAACTCAGATCTTGTAGGTTTGTATCGGGATTTGTGTATATATCAGTGATTCCGGCAAAACGGTGAACCGTGGCGCCACGGTTTTTGCACCGCCTTGATCACCAACCTCCTGGCTGACCGGCCGCGATATGTTCATTTAATTTGTTCGTATGTTTTTAAAGTTACAGAGGTTTTAAAGCGCTGCCCCCCCCTTATTGATGTTTCTATAGGGGGCGCTGCGGTGCGGATTTAGTCTTCAGCGTGTGATGTCACAATGGACAAGCAGCTGCTATTGGGTGTCTACTCTTTACAAATTTACATCTTTTTATTTTTAACCATTTTTTTCAAGGTCTTCAGCTTGTGACGTCACAATGCTTGTGTGAGATGGTTGCTACATTGTTGCGAAAGTTGTGTTTTTTATTGCAAGTCATTTAACATACACAGATCAGCATGGGGCCCCTATGCTCGTGGGCCACCGGGGCAAGTGTTTCGAAAAAAGAAAGGGGAGGTCCCCCTTCCCCCCTCAACCCCTCCCTCCCCCCTTCCCCCTCCCCTCCCCCCCTCCCTCCCCCTCCCTCCAACTCCCCCCTTCCCCCCTCCTCTCCCACCCCTCCCCCCCTCCCCTCCACTCCCCTCCTCCCTCCCTCCCCCCTCCCTCCCCGCCTCCCAGTTACAATGGAAACCCTACGGGGACGGGTCCAACGGGGAAAGAAGGGTACTGGGAAAAGGGGAGGTCCCCCTCCCTCCCCTCCCCCCTCCCTCCCCTACCCCCTCCCTCCCCTCCCCCCACCCTCCCCTCCCTCCCCTCCCCCTCCCACCCCTCCCCCTCCCTCCCCTCCTCCTCCCTCCCCTCCCCCCTCCACCCTCCCCTCCCCCCTCCCCCCTTCCACCCTCCATACCTCCCTCCTCCCTCACTCCCCCTTCACTCACCCCCACTCCCCTCCCGGTTACAATGGAAACCCTAAGAGGACGGGCCCAACGGGGAAAGAGGGGTACATGGAAAAGCGGAGGTCCCCCTCCCTCCCCCCTTCCCCCCCTCCCTCCCCCTCCCCTCCCCTCCCCCCTCCACACCTCCCTCCTCCCTCCCTCCCCCTTCCCTCCCCCACTCCCCTCCCGGTTTCAATGGAAACCCTACGAGGACGGGCCCAACGGGGAAAGAGGGGTACTGGGAAAAGGGGAGGTCCCCCTCCCTCCCCCTTCCCCCCTCCCCTCACCCCCTCCCTCCCCCCTCCCGCCCCACTCCCTCCCCCCTCCCTCCCCCCTCCCTCCCCCTCCACCCCCCTCCCTCCCCTCTCCCTCCCCCCTTCCCCCCTCCCCTCCTCCCCTCCACATACCTCCCCTCCTCCCTCCACACCTCCCTCCTCCCTCCCTCCCCCTTCCCTCCCTCCCCTCCTCCCGGTTACAATGGAAACCCTAAGAGGACGGGACCAACGGGGAAAGAGGGGTACTGGGAAAAGTGGAGGTCCCCCTCCCTCCCCCCTTCCCGCCTCCCCTCCCTCCCCCTCCCCCCCTACCCCTCTCCCTCCCCCCTCCCCCACTCCCCTCCCCTCCCCCTCCCTCCCCCTCCCCCCCTACCCCCTCTCCCTCCCCCTCCCCTCCCTTCCCCCCTCCACTCCCCCTTCCCTCCCCCTCCTCCATCCACACCTCCCTCCTCCCTCCCTCCCCCTTCCCTCCCTCCCCTCCTCCCGGTTACAATGGAAACCCTACGAGGACGGGCCCAACGGGGAAAGAGGGGTACTGGGAAAAGGGGAGGTCCCCCTCCCTCCCCCTTCCCCCTCCCCTCCCCCCTCCCTCCCCCTCCCTCCCCCTCCCTCCCCCCACCCCCCCTCCCCTCCCCCCTCCCTCCCCTCCCTCCCCCTCCCCTCCCCCCCTCCCTCCCCCCCTCCCCTCCCCCTCCCTCCCCCTCCCCTTCTCCCTCCACACCTCCCTCCTCCCTCCCTCCCCCTTCCCTCCCTCCCCTCCTCCCGGTTACAATGGAAACCCTACGAGGACGTGCCCAACGGGTAAAGAGGGGTACTGGGAAAAGGGGAGGTCCCCCTTCCTCCCCCCTCCCCTCTCCCTCCCTCCCCCTCCCTCCCCCCCTACCCCCTCCCTCCCCTCCCCTCCCTCCCTCCCCCTCCCTCCTCCCTACCCCCTCCCTCCCCTCTCCCTCCCCATCCCCCCTTCCCCCCTCCCCTCCCCCCTCCCTCCCCCTCCCCTCCTCCCTTCCCTCCCCCCACCCTCCCCCTTCCCTCCCCCCACCCTCCCCTTCCCTCCCCCCCACTCCCCTCCCGTTTACAATGGAAACCCTAAGAGGACGGGCCCAACGGGCACACTTGTGCTAGTCTATCTATCTATATACTATTAAAACTCAGATGTTGTGTATATATATATATATTCCACTGATGTCGGCTGAATACGGCAATTACGGCAAAACGGTGAACCGTAGCGCCACGATTTTTATACCGCCTTAATCAGCATGCGGTTCGCTGCTGGAAAATGATATTTTTATTTAATTCGGACGCATATTTTTGTAAGTTACAGAGGTTTAAAAGTGCTGCCCCCCCTGATTTATCGAAGTTTTGACAGAAGGGGGGCGCTGCGGTGCGGATTGTGATGTCACAATGCCCCTGTGAGATGAACTCGAGCTGACCCCCCTTCCCCCCCCAGCGGTATTCAGCGTGTGACGTCACAATGCCCCTGTGCTACATTGTTGCGAAGAGCTGTCAAGTCAAGTCCATTTTATTTGTATAGCACATTTAAAAACAACCCACGTTGACCAAAGTGCTGTACATCTGAGTAGGTACTAAGGAAAAAAATGAAACATACAGTGGCACGCAAACAGTTCACAGCGCCTCCTCAATGAGCCTCAAACGCTAGGGAGTAGAAATAGGTTTTGAGCCTGGACTTAAAGGAGTCGATGGAGGGGGCAGTTCTGATGGGGAGAGGGATGCTCTTTCCACCCTCCCCCTCTCTCCCTCCCCCCTCCCCCCTCCCCCCTTTCCCCCTCCCCCCCTTTCCGCCCTCCCCTTCCCGTCCTCCCTCCTCCCTCCCTCCCCCTTCCCTCCCTCCCCTCCTCCCGGTTACAATGGAATCCCTACGAGGACGGGCCCAACGGGGAAAGTGGGGTACTGGGAAAAGGGGAGATCCCCCTCCCTCCCCCCTTCCCCCTCCCTCCCCCCTCCCTCCCCCTCCCCCCTACCCCCCCCTCCCCCTCCCTCCCCCCTCCCTCCCCCTACCCCCTCACTCCCCCCTTCCCCCCTCCCCTCCCCCCCTCCCTCCCCCTCCCCACCTCCCTCCTCCCTCCCTCCCCCTTCCCTCCCTCCCCTCCTCCCGGTTACAATGGAAACCCTACGAGGACGGGCCAAATGGGGAAAGAGGGGTACTGGGTAAAGGGGAGGTCCCCGTCCTCCCCCCTTCCCCCTTCCCCTCCCCCTCCCTCCCCCTACCCCCCTCCCTCCCTCCCCTCTCCCTCCCCCTACCCCATCCCCTCCCCCCTCCTTCCCCATCTCCCTCCACACCTCCCTCCTCCCTCCACACCTCCCTCCTCCCTCCCTCCCCCTTCCCTCCCTCCCGTCCTCCCGGTTACAATGGAAACCCTACGAGGACAGGCCCAACGGGGAAAGAGGGGAACTGGGAAAAGGGGAGGTCCCCCTCCTTCCCCCCTTCCCCCCTCCCCTCCCCTCCCAAACAGTTCACAGTACCTCCTCAATTAGCCTCAAAAGCTAGGGAGTAGAAATAGGTTTTGAGCCTGGACTTAAAGGAGTCGATGGAGGAGGCAGTTCTGATGGGGAGAGGGATGCTCTTTCAAACCTTCCCCTCTCTCCCTCCCCCCTCCCCCCCCTCCCCCCTTTCCGCCCTCCCCTTCCCCCCCTCCCTCCCCTCCTCCCTCCTCCCTCCCTCCCTCCCTCCCCTCCTCCCGGTTACAATGGAAACCCTACAAGGACGGGCACAACGGGGAAAGAGGGGTACTGGGAAAAGGGGAGGTCCTCCTCCCTCCCCCCCTTCCCTCTCCCCTTTCCCCCTCCCCCTTCCCCCCTCCCCTCCCTCCCTCCCCCCTCCCTCCCCCGTACCCCCTCCCTCCCCTCTCCCTCCCCCCTCCCCTCCCCCCTCCCATCCCACAACGGGTAAAGAGGGGTACTGGGAAAACAGGTGGTCCCCCTCCCCCCTCCCTCCCCGCCTCCCGGTTACAATGGAAACCCTACGAGGACGGGCCCAACGGGCCCACTTGTGCTAGTCTATATACTACTAAAACTCAGATCTTGTGTTATATATATATATAACACTGATGTCGGCTGAATACGGCAATTCCGGCAAAAAGGTGAACCGTAGCGCCACGATTTTTGTACCGCCTTAATCAGCATGCGGTTCGCTGCTGGAAAATTATATTTTTATTTAATTCGGACGCATATTTTTTAAGTTACAGAGGTTTAAAAGTGCTGCCCCCCCCTGATTTATCGAAGTTTTGACAGAAGGGGGGCGCTGCGGTGCGGATTGTGATGTCACAATGCCCCTGTGAGATGGACTCGAGCTGACCCCCCTTCCCCCCCCACCAGCGGTATTCAGCGTGTGACGTCACAATGCCCCTGTGCTACATTGTTGCGAAGAGCTGTCAAGTCAAGTCCATTTTATTTGTATAGCACATTTAAAAACAACCCACGTTGACCAAAGTGCTGTACATCTGATTAGGTACTAAGGAAAAAATGAAACATACAGTGGCACGCAAACAGTTCACAGCGCCTCCTCAATGAGCCTCAAACGCTAGGGAGTAGAAATAGGTTTTGAGCCTGGACTTAAAGGAGTCGATGGAGGGGGCAGTTCTGATGGGGAGAGGGATGCTCTTTCCACCCTCCCCCTCTCTCCCCCCCCCTCCCCCCTTTCCCCCCTCCCCCCCTTTCCGCCCTCCCCTTCCACCCTCCCCTCCCCTCCCCCCTCCCTCCCCCTTCCCTCCCCCCACTCCCCTTCCCCCTTCCCCCTCCCCTCCTCCCTCCACACCTCCCTCCTCCCCCCCTCCCCCTTCCCTCCCTCCCCTTCTCCCGGTTACAATGTAAACCCTACGAGGACGGGCACAATGGGGAAAGAGGGGTACTGGGAAAAGGGGAGGTCCCCCTCCCTCCGCCCTTCCCCTCCCCCCTCCCTCCCCCTCCCCCTCTCTCCCTCCCCCTCCCCCTCTCTCCCTCCCCCCTTCCCCCCCTCCCCTTCCCCCCCTCCCCTCCCCTACCCCCTCCCTCCCCCTCCCCTCCTCCCTCCACACCTCTCTCTCTCCCCCTTCCCTCCCTCCCCTCCTCCCGGTTACAATGGAAACCCTACGAGGACGGGCCCAACGGGCACACTTGAGATGGGTGCTACAGTGAGAAGCACTATGTGACCGCGAATGTTTCAAAACAAGCACTTAAAAAGCACTTATCTCTTTTTAAAGTATATTTTTTTATTGCAAGTCACTTAACATACACAGATCAGCATTGGGCCCATATGCTCGTGGGCCACCGGGGCAAGTGTTTCGAAAAAAGCACTGAGAGTGTGTATGGGGAGAGAGAGAATGGGGGGGGTTCTGTGAATGGGGACTGGGGACAACAGGGGTCGTTGCGGAGGGGGCTTGGTGGTGGGGGAAAGAGGGGTACTGGGAAAAGGGGAGGTCCCACTTCCCCCATCAACCCCTTCCTCCCCCCTCCTTCCCACCTCCATCCCCACTCCCTCCCCCCCTCCCTCCCCCCTCAATCCCAACCTCCATCACCACTCAGCCCCTAACTCCCCCCCTCCCTCCTTCCCTCCATCCCACCCTCCCCCACTCCCTCCCCCCTCCCTCCACCATTCCATCCCTCTCCCCCTCCCCCCTCCTTCCACCATCCCTCCACCCCTCCCGGTTACAATGGAAACCCTACAGCAGTGGTTCCCAACCTTTCAAATATAGCGACCCATTTTAGAACAAGCAATCATGAAGCGACCCCAACCCTTAAAATATCTTATATATACATTCGGTTTTTGTACAACAAACTGCCATATATTGCGATTATTGAATTATAGATTATTTATTCATAAAAAATTCCAAAGCTCCTACAAACATTAATTAATTGCAAATCAATTCAAAATTGTTCGAACACACAAATTTCCACCTTTATGTAAAATATGTTTATGAACTGACTTTAATGAGACGGCTGGTATTGCAGTTTTTTAGCTAGCAATTCTATCCTGGGCTCCGTTGTCGATATGGCACACCTCAAGTCGTCTTCCAGATTTAATTTATTTCGGTATTTGTTTTTAAGGATGAGAAGTTGGGAGAATGCTGCTTCACATAAGTAAGTTGTTGGGAAGGGCAATAAATTCCTTATCGCGATTTCTGATATTACTGGGAATTTTTGGAAACTTTTTGCCCAAAATTCTTGTAGTTGCAATTCACCAAACCATGATTTAGCTTCAAAATTGTTTTTTAAGTCGATGAACTCTTCTTCTGCTGCTTCAGGGATATTAGATACATTGGCATTGAATGGGTTGATTGTAAGGGAGAAAGATTTGCAACATTCATCAGGAAAATAACTTCTTAATCGAACAGTAAGAATTTCCAAATGCTCTTGTATCAAGCTATATAAGTCATCGATGTTAATTTCATTTGCCGCTTCTTCAACAAATTGGACAAGTGTTGGGAACATGTATAATTTCTTATGGTTAATTTTGGTGATCCAGAGTTCCAATTTCATTTTGAAAGACGATATGTTTTCAGACAAAGATATTATCGTACTTTCCTTACCCTGTAATCCTGTATTAACACTATTAAATATCTCAAAAATGTCGACCAGGTATGCCAATTTGCACAACGTAAATTCATCCGTCAACAATGATTCATATTCGCTTGCATTTTGAGAATCGAGAAATATTTGAAGCTCTCCTCTTAATTCAAAAAATCTCTTCAACGCCTTTCCTTTCGAGAGCCATCTTACCTCTGTGTGAAACAATAGTGCTTCATGCGTTGATCCCAAATCCTCACATAAAACTTTGAAGAGCCGTGTTGCAAGTGGCCTTGATTTAACGACATTTACTGCTTTAATCACTCGGTTAAGCACTTCTTTCAATGGTTCAGGTAACGTCTTGGTAGCTAATACTTGTCGATGAATCATGCAGTGAGTCCCAATTACTTCTGGAGTCACTTTTTTAACCAACGATTGGAAGCCAGACTTACAGCCGAGCATTGCAGGTGCCCCGTCAGTACAAACTCCGCATAATTTCTTCCATTCAATTGAATGTTCATTAAAGAAATCATCAATTAAATCAAAAATATCAGCAGCAGTAGTTGAAGTTTGCAGAGGCTTACAACACAAGAATTCTTCTTTAATTTTTTCATTTTTATAATAACGAACATACACAAGAAGTTGTGCAAAGTTTGTCACATCAGTAGTTTCATCAAGCTGTATGCTGAACAGCCCAGTTGGAGTTTCTTTTAATTCTTGAATAATTTGGCATAAAATATCCTCGGACATATCTGTTATCCTTCGTTTTACCGTATTGTTTGACACGGATAGAAGCGATAATTTATTTACCGCTTCAGGACCGATCATGAGACGTACAATATCTTTGGTGCATGGAAAAATAAGATTCTCAGCTATTGTGTGTGGCTTTTTAGCACGTGCTATTCTTAATGCAACCGTGTATGAAGCTTCAATGGCGGCTACATTTTTGTTTTGAAATAATCCACTGCTATCAAGCCGGCGGCTTTTGACACCAACAACTTTTGCTTTAAAAAAGTCAATACTTTTATCTTTCAAATCAGGGTGCTTAGTTTCGAGATGTCTTTGAAGTTTAGCTGGTTTCATAGACTCATGAGCAAGAACTTCCAAACATACTACACACTGTGGTCTTTCCACACCTGCATTAACTATGTCAGTGAATCCCCATTTCAAGAAATCATCACTGTACTTTCTCTTTCTTACACTCATTTTTAAAGGGTTAAGAATCACTCGAACAAAACTAACTACGTGTCACTGCAAGCGCGCGTACAACACTAGGTAAGTGGGAGGAGCGACAGCGGTGGCGCGACCAAGACAAAACAGAAACCAAACATGTTCAATACTGGCTTGAGTGACAACACGTTGTGTTGAGTGACTTAGGGAACTGTTACATTTAGTTTCATAGTATGAATTTATATAACTATCTTAATATGCATTTCACCGTGTTTTATATAATATTCATATCAGCTCAAAATCATTTAACGACCCCATGGCATTGGTGTCGCGACCCCGTTTGGGGTCGCGACCCACAGGTTGGGAACCACTGCCCTACAGGGACGGGCCCAACGGGGAAAGAGGGGTACTGGGAAAAGGGGAGATCCCCCTCCCTCCCCCCTTCCCCCTCCCTCCCCCCTTCCCCCTCCCTCCCCCCTCCCCCCTACCCCCCCTCCCCTCTCCCCCTCCCTCCCCCTACCCCTTCACTCCCCCCTTCCCCCCTCCCCTCCCTCCCCCCTCCTCCCTCCCTCCCCCTTCCCTCCCTCCCCTCCTCCCGGTTACAATGGAAACCCTACGAGGACGGGCCCAACGGGGAAAGAGGGGTACTGGGAAAAGGGGAAATCCCCCTCCCTCCCTCCCCCCTCACTCCCCCTTACCTCCCCCCTACCCCCCTCCCTCCCCTCTCCCTCCCTCCTCCCCCCTTCCCCCCCTCCCCTCCCCCTCCCCTCCCCTCCTCCCTCCACACCTCCCTCCTCCCTCCCTCCCCCTCCCCTCCCTCCCCTCCTCCCGGTTACAATGGAAACCCTACGAGCACGGGCCCAATGGGGAAAGAGGGGTACTGGGAAAAGGGGAGGTCCCCCTCCCTCCCCCCTCACTCCCTTCTCCCTCCCCCCTCCCTCCCCCTCCCCTTCCCCCCTCCCTCCCCTTCCCCCCTCCCCTCCCTCCCCCTCCCCCCTACCCCCTTCCCTCCCCTCTCCCTCCCTCCCTTCCCCCCTCCCCTCCCCCCCTCCCTCCCCCTCCCCTCCCCCCTCCACACCTCCCTACTCCCTCCCTCCCCCTTCCCTACCCCCACTCCCCTCCCGGTTACAATGGAAACCCTACGAGGACGGGCCCAACGGGCACACTTGTTCTAGTATACTACTAAAACTCAGATGTTGTGTATATATATATATATTCCACTGATGTCGGCTGAATACGGCAATTCCGGCAAAACGGTGAACCGTAGCGCCACGATTTTTGTACCGCCTTAATCAGCATGCGGTTCGCTGCTGGAAAATGATATTTTTATTTAATTCGGACGCATATTTTTTAAGTTACAGAGGTTTAAAAGTGCTGCCCCCCCTGATTTATCGAAGTTTTGACAGAAGGGGGGCGCTGCGCTGCGGATTTATTCTTCATTGTGATGTCACAATGCCCCTGTGAGATGAACTCGAGCTGACCCCCCTTCCCCCCCCAGCGGTATTCAGCGTGTGACGTCACAATGCCCCTGTGCTACATTGTTGCGAAGAGCTGTCAAGTCAAGTCAATTTTATTTGTATAGCACATTTAAAAACAACCCACGTTGACCAAAGTGCTGTACATCTGATTAGGTACTAAGGAAAAAATGAAACATACAGTATAGCACACAAACAGTTCACAGCGTCTCCTCAATGAGCCTCAAATGCTAGGGAGTAGAAATAGGTTTTGAGCCTGGACTTAAAGGAGTGGATGGAGGGGGCAGTTCTGATGGGGAGAGGGATGCTCTTTCCACCCTCCCCCTCTCTCCCTCCCCCCTCCCCCCTTTCCCCCCTCCCCCCCTTTCCGCCCTCCCCTTCCCCCCTCCTTCCCCTCCTCCCTCCTCCCTCCCTCCCCCTTCCCTCCCTCCCCTCCTCCCGGTTACAATGGAATCCCTACGAGGACGGGTCCAACGGGGAAAGTGGGGTACTGGGAAAAGGGGAGAGCCCCTCCCTCCCCCTTTCCCCCTCCCTTCCCCCTCCCTCCCTCCCCCTCCCCCCTACCCCCCCTCCCCTCTCCCCCTCCCTCCCCCCTCCCTCCCCCCTACCCCCTCACTCCCCCCTTCCCCCCTCCCTCCCCCTCCCCTCCTCCCTCCACACCTCCCTCCTCCCTCCCTCCCCCTTCCCTCCCTCCCCTCCCGGTTACAATGGAAACCCTACGAGGACGGGCCCAACGGGGAAGGAGGGGTACTGGGAAAAGGGGAGGTCCCCCTTCCTCCCCCTTCCCCCCTCCCCTACCTCCCCCCTCCCCCTCCCTCCCACCCTTCCCTTCTCCCTCCCCCCTTTCCCCCCTCCCCCCTTTCCCCCCTCCCCCCCTTTCCGCCCTCCCCTTCCCCCCTCCCTCCCCTCCTCCCTCCCTCCCCCTTCCCTCCCTCCCCTCCTCCCGGTTACAATGGAATCCCTACGAGGACGGGCCCAACGGGGAAAGAGGGGTACTGGGAAAAGGGGAGTTCCCCCATCCTCCCCCCTTCCCCCCTCCCTCCACCTCCCCCCTTCCCCCCCTTCCCCCCTCCCCTCCCCCCCTTTCCCTCCCCTCCTCCCTCCACACCTCCCTACTCCCTCCCTCCCCCCTCCCTCCCCGCCTCCCGGTTACAATGGAAACCCTACGAGGACGGGCACAACGGGGAAAGAGGGGTACTGGGAAAACAGGTGGTCCCCCTCCCCCCTCCACCCCTACCCCCTTCCCTCCCCTCTCCCTCCCCCTTTCCCCCCTCTCCTCCCCCTCCCCTCCCCCCTCCCTCCCCCTCCCCTCCTCCCTCCACTCCTCCCTCCCTCCCCCCTCCCTCCCCGCCTCCCGGTTACAATGGAAACCCTACAAGGACGGGCACAACGGGGAAAGAGGGGTACTGGGAAAAGGGGAGGTCCTCCTCCCTCCCCCCCTTCCCTCTCCCCTTCCCCCCTCCCCTTCCCCTCCCTCCCTCCCCCCTCCCTCCCCCCTACCCCCTCCCTCCCCTCTCCCTCCCCCCTCCCATCCCACAACGGGTAAAGAGGGGTACTGGGAAAACAGGTGGTCCCCCTCCCCCTCCCTCCCCCCTCCCTCCCCGCCTCCCGGTTACAATGGAAACCCTACGAGGACGGGCCCAACGGGCCCACTTGGTCTAGTATACTATTAAAACTCAGATCTTGTAGGTTTGTATCAGGATTTGTGTATGTCTCAGTGATTCCGGCAAAACGGTAAACCGTGGCGCCACGGTTTTTGCACCACCTTGATCACCAACCTCCCGGCTGACCGGCCGCGATATTTTCATTTAATTTGTTCGTATGTTTTTAAAGTTACAGAGGTTTTAAAGCGCTGCCCCCCCCCCCCTATTGAAGTTTCTATAGGGGGCGCTGCGGTGCGGATTTAGTCTTCAGCGTGTGATGTCACAATGGACAAGCAGCTGCTATTGGGTGTCTGCTCTTTACAAATTTACATCTTTTTATTTTTAACCTTTTTTTTCAAGGTCTTCAGCTGGTGACGTCACAATGCTTGTGCTACATTGTTGCGAAAGGCAACTGATTGTTTTTTAAAGTTGTTTTTTATTGCAAGTCATTTAACATACACAGATCAGCATGGGGCCCCTATGCTCGTGGGCCACGGGGCAAGTGTTTCGAAAAAAGAAAGGGGAGGTCCCCCTTCCCCCCCCCAACCCCTCCCTCCCCCCTTCCCCCCTCCCCCTCCCTCCCCCCTCCCTCCAACTCCCCCCTTCCCCCTCCCCTCCCACCCCTTCCCCCCTCCCCTCCCACCCCTTCAACCCTCCCCTCCCACCCCTTCCCCCCTCCCCTCCCCTCCCCCCCTCCATCCCCCTCCCCTCCTCCCTCCCCGTCTCCCAGTTACAATGGAAACCCTACGGGGACGGGCCCAACGGGGAAAGAGGGGTACTCGGAAAAGGGGAGGTCCCCCTCCCTCCACTCCCTCCCCTCCCCCCTCCCCTCCCCCTCCCCCTTCCCCCCTCCCCTCCCCCCCTCCCTCCCCCTCCCCTCCCCCTCCACACCTCCCTCCTCCCTTCCCTCCCCCCCACTCCCCTCCCGGTTACAATGGAAACCCTTCGAGGACGGGCCCAACGGGCACACTTGTGCTAGTATACTATTAAAACTCAGATCTTCTATATGAATATATTTTGTATGTAGGGTTTGAGCAGTTATCAGTGATTTCGGCAAAACGGTAAACCGTCGCGCCATGGTTTTTGTACCGCCTTGATCACCAACCTCCCGTCTGACCGGCCGCGATATTTTCATTTAATTTGGTCGTGTATTTTTTAAGTTACAGAGGTTTTAAAGCGCTGCCCCCCCTCATTTATCGAAGTTTTGACAGAAGGGGGGCGCTGCGGTGCGGATTAATCTTCATTGTGATGTCACAATGCCCCTGTGAGATGAACTCGAGCTGACCCCCCTTCCCCCCCCCGCGGTATTCAGCGTGTGACGTCACAATGCCCCTGTGCTACATTGTTGCGAAAAGCTGTCAAGTCAAGTCAATTTTATTTGTATAGCACATTTAAAAACAACCCACGTTGACCAAAGTGCTGTACATCTGATTAGGTACTAAGGAAAAAAATGAAACATACAGTAGCACACAAACAGTTCACAGCGCCTCCTCAATGAGCCTCAGACGCTAGGGAGTAGAAATAGGTTTTGAGCCTGGACTTAAAGGAGTCGATGGAGGGGGCAGTTCTGATGGGGAGAGGGATGCTCTTTCCACCCTCCCCCCCCCTCCCGGTTACAATGGAAACCCTACGGGGACGGGCCCCCTCCCTCCCCTCTCCCTCCCCTCTCCCTCCCCTCTCCCTCCCCCCTTCCCCCTCCCCTCCCCCCTCCCCTCCTCCCTCCACACCTCCCGCCTCCCTCCATCCCCCTTCCCTCCCTCCACTCCTCCCGGTTACAAAGGAAACCCTACGAGGACGGGCCCAACGGGGAAAGAGGGGTACTGGGAAAAGGGGAGGTCCCCCTCCTCCCCCCTTCCCCCCTCCCCTCCCCCCTCCCTCCCCCTCCCCCCCTACCCCCTCCCTCCCCTCTCCCTCCCCTTCCCCCTCCCCTCCCCCTCCCCTCCCCCCTCCCTCCCCCTCCCCTCCTCCCTCCACACCTCCCTCCTCCCTCCCTCCCCCTTCCCTCCCTCCCGTCCTCCCGGTTACAATGGAAACCCTACGAGGACGGGCCCAACGGGGAAAGAGGGGAACTGGGAAAAGGGGAGGTCCCCCTCCCTCCCTCCCCCCTCCCTCCACCTCCCCCCTACCCCCCTCCCTCCCCCCTCCCCCCCTTCCCCCTCCCCTCCCCCCCTCCCTCCCCCTCCCCTCCTCCCTCCACACCTCCCTCCTCCCTTCCTCCCCCTTCCCTCCCTCCCCTCCTCCCGGTTACAATGGAAACCCTACGAGGACGGGCCCAACGGGGAAAGGGGTACTGGGAAAAGGGGAGGTCCCCCTCCCTCCCCCCCTACCCCCTCCCTAACCCCTCCCTCCCCTCTCCCCCTCTCCCTTCCCCTCCCCCCCTTCCCCCCTCCCCCCCTCCCCTCCCTCCCCACCTCCCTCCTCCCTTCCCTCCCCGTTCCCTCCCTCCCCCCTCCCGGTTACAATGGAAACCCTACGAGGACGGGCCCAACGGGGTACTGGGAAAAGGGGAGGTCCCCCTCCCTCCCCCTCCCCCCCTCCCTCCCCCCCTCCCTCCCCCTCTACCCCTCTCCCTCCCCTCTCCCTCCCCCCTCCCTTCCCCCCTCCCCACCCCCCTCCCTCCCCCTCCCCTCCCCCCTCCACACCTCCCTCCTCCCTCCCTCCCCCCCACTCCCCTCCCGGTTACAATGGAAACCCTACGAGGACGGGCCCAACGGGCACACTTGTGCTAGTATATATATATATATATATCCCAAATAGAACAGTCCAATTCTAACTTGCTGCAGCACAAGATAAACATAGTACACTATAAACAATATGATAAACGAGAGAGAAAAAAAACGTTCAGTGTACATATATACACATACTCACAAGTACACTCAAATATTTTAATATATATGACTCCGATAAATCCTTTCGATGGTGGGGAGGTCTGAGCCGATGATGGACTGGGCAGTGTTCACAACTTTTTACAGTCTTTTCTGCTCCTGGACGTTCAAGTTACCAAACCAGGCCATGATGCAACCAGTCAATATGCTCTCTACTGCCCACCTGTAGAAGTTCATGAGAATCCTCTCTGACATACCGAATCTCCGTAATCTTCTCAGGAAGTAGAGGCGTTGATGTGCTTTATTTATAAATGCATCAGTGTGCTGGGTCCAGGAAAGATCTTTGGAAATATGCACGCCCAGGAATTTGAAGTTTTTGACTCTCTCCACCATCGTTGATATAAACAGGATTGTGGGCCCTCATCCTTCCTCTTCCAAAGTCCACAGTCAGTTCATTTGTGTTTACTGATATTGAGAGCCAGGTTGTTGTGCTGGCACCATTTGGTCAATCCGTCGATCTCACTTCTATACTCTGATTCATCACCTTCTGTAATTCGTCCAACAACGGTGGTGTCGTCGGCGAACTTGAAGATGGAGTTCGCACTGTGTCCGGCTACACAGTCATGAGTATAGAGTGAGTAGAGCAGGGGGCTGAGCACGCAGCCTTGAGGTGCTCCCGTACTGATTGTTAATGAGGAAGAAGAGTTTCTGCCAATTCAAAAAGACTGTGGTCTGTGGATGAGGAAGTCGAGGATCCAATTGCAGAGGAATGTTCAGAGACCCAGTTCCGTGAGCTTGGTAACCAGCTTTAAAAAAATAAATTTATTTATTTATTTATTTATTTGTTTGTTTTTAAACAAAAATATTTGTTCAAATATTAAAAGAATATTTACAATACAATAAAACAAAACAGAACCCACCACCATAACACAAGACAAACAATAAACTATTGTACAACTACCTTACAATCCTTGACAATCCTTGGCATTCAACCCCCCGCGGTGCCCAGCGGTCCCGGAAATCCCCCAGAGTGCCCGTGGACAGTGCGTAGTCCCTCTCTAACACCACCCGGGCACAGATGTAACCCCAGAAAAGGGGCAGGCAGCTGGCTCGGGCAGAGCCCTCTTCCGCCTGGCGCCGTGACTCGCGGATGGCCAGCTTGGCCAGGCCCAGTAGTGACCCAACCATGACATCCTCAGCCCTACCCTCTCCCCTATGCACAGGGTGTCCAAAGATGAGGATGGTGGGTGAGAAGTGCAGCTAGAAGGCAAGGATTGGTAACCAGCTTGGAGGGGATGATGGTATTGAACGCCGAGCTGCAGTCTACAAACGACAGCCTGATGTAAGTGTTTTTATTGTCCACGTGGTCCAGTGGGGAGTGGAGAGCCAGTGAGATCGCATCCTCCGTTGACCTGTTGTGACGGTAGGCAAACTGTAGTGGTTTGAGGTTCTTGTTGAGGTAGGAGTTGATATGCACCATAACCAACCTCTCAAAGCACTTCATCACCACAGACGTTAGTGCCACTGGTCGATAGTCATTGAGGCATGTTACCTTACTCTTCTTGGGCACCAATATTATTGATGTCCTCTTAAAGCAGGTGGGAATCTCAGACCTCAGTTATGAGAGGTTGAAAATGTCCACAAAAACTCCAGCCAGTTGGTCTGCACGGGTTTTGTGAACTCGACCGGGTATACCATCAGGTCCAGGCGCTTTCCCTGGGTTCACCCTCATGAAGGATCTTCTGACGTCGGTCTCTGTGACTGTGACTGTAATACCATCAGGGGGTATGGGGGCTCGGGAAGGCACATCAGTGTTCTCCCTATCAAAGGGTGCGTAGAGCGCATTGAGCTCGTCAGGGTGTGATGCTTCACTGTCGCTTGAGCTGCCTCCAGGTTTTGCCTTGTAGGAGGTGATGTCATTCAAGCCCTGGCACAGTTGCCGAACATCCGCCCCATCCTCCAGCCTTGAGCGGAAATCCCTTTTGGCCTTTTTGATGGCCTTGCAAAGGTCGTATCTGGTCTTCTTATAGACCTCTGTGTCACCAGAACTGAATGCCCGGGATCTGGTCTTCAGAAGAATGCGAATCTCCTGGTTCTTCCAAGGCTTCTGGTTAGGAAACACTCAGAAGGTTTTTGTAGGAACACAGTCTTCCACACATTTCCTTATGAAGACTGTAACGACTGTGGCGTATTCATTCAGGTCCGTTGCCGAGTCCTTGAACATTGCCCAGTCTACTGACTCCAAGCAGTCCTGTAGTTGTTCCACTGCCTCTTCAGACCAGCTCTGTGCAGTCCTCACCTTTGGGGGTGCACTCTTCAGTTGCTGCCTGTACACAGGAAGAAGCAGCTGCATGGTCGGATTTCCCGAAGTGAGGGCGAGGGATAGAGCGATAGGCATCCTTGATGGTCGTATAGCAGTGGTCAAGGGTGTTTAATCCTCTGGTGCTGCAGGCGACATGTTGGTGGTAGATTGGGAGTAATATTTTTCATGTAGGCTTTGTTGAAGCCCCGGCTATGGTGTTAAACACCTCGGGGTACGCTGTCTGGTGCTTGTTGACCACAGCGTGCAGCTCCTCCAATGCTAGACGGACGTCTGCCTGGGGTGGGATGTAGACCGCAGTCAGGATGATGGAGGTGAATTCCCTCGGGAGGTAGAAGGGGTGGCACTTCACCGCTGGATGTTCCAGGTGCGGAGAGCAGGAGTTAGACAGAGCTGCCGCGTCTGAGCACCACGCAGAGTTGACCAGAAGGCAGGCGCCCCTTCCTCGCCCTGTCCCAGATGCCTGCGTTCGGTCCACCCAATGGATGGAGAAACCTTCAGGCTGGACGGCTGAGTCTGGGGAGCTGGGGGTGAGCCATGTCTCTGTGAAACAGGACACAAAGCATTCCCTCAGCTCCCTTTGGTAAAGCAGCCTTGACCTTAAGTCCTCCACTTTATTTTCCAGTGATTGTACATTGGCAAGCAGGATGGTAGTCCCTTGCGCTTCAATTTGACTTGTAGTCCTGCCCGCCGGCCACGTTTCCGGACACCATGGAGGCCTCCCCAGTGTTTCCAGGTACAGTCCTTACCGTTCCAGCGATCCTCTGCCAGGTCAGGGATTCCCCAGCAATCGGGGATTCCCTTACAGTTGGCAGCTCCGTTGCTGCCAGTAGATCGCAATTGCACTAATGCATTTAAATGCATTTGCAGCTTAGTTGCAGTGTTGGTTTCTGCTGTTTCTTTTATACGGGTAAGCTGAGAACTACAACATTTGATGATTTTCTGCTGTGCTGCTGGCAACATGTCGCCACAGACAGGCGCCACCTTGTACTTTTGGAAAGGAGATAAGGAGGAACTTCTTTAGTCGGAGGGTGATGAATCTGTGCAATTCATTACCACAGATGGCTGTGGAGGCCAAGCCAATGGGTATTTCTAAGGCGGAGATTGATAGTCTGGGTGTCGGGAGTTATGGGGAGAAGGCGGGAGAATGGGGTTGAGATGGAACAATGGATCAGCCATGATTGAATGGCGGAGAAGACTTCATAGGCCGAATGGCCTAATTCTGCTCCTGGAACTTACAAACATGAACATGAAATTATGCTGCCTGACCCTCTGACTTACCCCAACACTTTATGTGTGTTTTTTCTAAACCAACATCTGCAATTCCATGAATCAATGTATTAAATGATGATGGACCTGGAAAAAAAGGCTCTCTGCAAATTATTGTTTTTCTATCCTGGGTCCCTTCCACTGTCAGAGTGAAGCCAAACACGAATTGGAGGAACAGCACCTCTTATTACACACACACATCTCATATGAGCAGCTCACAACCCCAGCAGTATCAATATTGATTTCTCTAACTTCAAGTTACCCTTGCATCCCCTCTCTCTCTGCACCTGCCCACCCTAGTCGTCGTACTAGTTTCAAAGTCATCCTGCTGAATTTCACTCTTTGTACTACTCATTATCACCTTTACCACAACCAACAATGGACCATTGTGGGCTCCACCTTTCCTTAATCATCATTGCTGGCTTTGATCTGTTTTTTTGTATATTTTTCATTAATTTGTTCCATGTACTTTTTCATATCTGTCGGTTCCCTCTCACCTGACTCTCAGTCTGAAGAAGGGTCTCGACCCGAAACATCACCTATTCCTTTTCTCCAGAGATGCTGCCTGACCCGCTGAGTTACTCCAGCTTTTTGTATCTATCTTAACTATGTTGCCTAAGATAGACACAAAAAGCTGGAGTAACTCAGCGGGTCAGGCAGTATCTCTGGAGAGAAGGAAAGGGTAACGTTTCAGGTTGAAACCCTTCTTCAGGATATGTTGCCTGTCAGAGTTGTGTAGGAAAATAACTGCAGATGCTGGTACAAATCGAAGCTATCACAAAATGCTGGAGTAACTCAGCAGGTCAGGCAGCATCTAGGAGAGAAGGTATGTCAGACTGAAGAAGGGTCTCGACCTGAAACATCACCCATTCCTTCTCTCCTAGATGCTGCCTGATCTGCTGAGTTACTCCAAAGGTATTTATTCACAAAATGCTGGAGTAACTCAGCAGGTCAGGCAGCATCTCAGGAGAGAAGGAATGGGTGACGTTTTGGGTCGAGACCCTTCTTCAGACTGCCCCCCCCCTGCTGAGTTACTCCAGCATTTTGTAAGAAAATAACTGCAGATGCTGGTACAAATCAAAGGTATTTATTCACAAAATGCTGGAGTAACTCAGCAGGTTAGGCAGCATCTAGGAGAGAAGGAATGTCAGACTGAAGAAGGGTCTCGACCCGAAACGTCACCCATTCCTTCTCTCCTAGATGCTGCTGACCTGCTGAGTTACTCCAGCATTTTGTGATACCTTGCCTGTCAAGAGTCAGTGACTGGGGATACAAGTGGACTACATTTCCCAGAAGGCACCTCTTCCATGGGGGGGGCTGTCAAACGGGCGCGTGACGTCACCAGTCCCCGCCCGGTGACGGCGGGCGGCGGATGTGACGTCGCCCGGCCGCCCTCAGTAGAGTCATGGCGAAGTAGAGCTCGGGAGGGAGAGGGAGAGGCAGCAACCAGAATCGGACTCAATCCTGCGTGTAGCAGGACAGAATGATCATCAAACTTGGCGGAGCATAATCCGCACTTTCCCGCGCGTCGCTCGGTGTCGATATTGCCCGGGTGTGTTTGACAAGGAGCGAGAAAAGTGATAGTGAAAACCTTTGCTGAGACAGATCCGGGACACAGAGGGAGAAGAAGCGAGAGGTGCCCTCAGCCAGCGGGCTCCAACATCAAGGCCGGCCATGGAGCTGAGAGTGGGCAACAGGTACCGGCTCGGCAGGAAGATCGGCAGCGGCTCCTTCGGAGACATTTACCTGGGTAAGAGATGAGTGGAGACGGGAAGGAGGAGGGAGGGAGGGAGGGAGGGAGGGAGCGAGCGGACAGTAATCCCAGTAAAAACAGTGTGTGTGTGGCGTCTCCTCCTGTGTGTCTGGCCCAGACCGGGGTGGACATGGCAACTGCTTGGAAAGGCGAACTGTCATCCACACTGTCAGTCTCCAGCTCTGTCAGTCAGCCTCTGGAAAGGCTGAATCCTGGGGCTCACATACGCTCACACAGCTGATAGGCACAACACCAACCTGCTGCAATAAGCCACAGGAGAGAAGATCACACCCTCCTGGAGCAACTTCAGTTTAACAAACCCAGCTGCTATCCTTAAAACAAAACTCAGCTGATCTAACGCTCCTGGGGCCTGGAATATGTGCCCATTTGAAGTGGTCTTTCACATGTTCTACAAAAGTTGAAATTGTCGCAAATCTTGATCCAGGCTTTCCTGGTTTCTAAAGGAGTGTTTCAAAGTAATTGTTTGTGTAGAAGTAATGGATTATGGGAGCTTAGTGAATAATCAAATTTGTTTCCTGGTGGAAACACAAACAGCAACTTGAGCCAGGGTTATCAATTGATTTTTACATAATTGCAGTTCGGATCAGGTGAAAATCTTAATGGTCTATCGTCTAAATATTGAACTCCTAGTCGGAGTTATCTGGGTATAAGCTAGGAAACGTCGCGGATGGATTGATGCTGGGGTCTCCAACACACCAGTGTTGTTGATAGTTTGTGTTTACAGAATCTCACCTTTAAAAAGCACTACAAAAGATAAGACATCAGGTCTTTGCTGGGAACTCTTACTCGAGTATTAAACAAGTACATAAAAATGCTGTTGCAAAATGTAAGGGCTTATACTTGTTTAGATCTGGCAGACCTTTGTCTGGGTGTGCATGCTGTGTTGTGCACCAGAATAGACCACAGAGAAAGTTGAAGGGAAGGGCAAGACAAATGAAATATCATAATGGTTTATGGTATTTTAATATTGTTTAAAATAGTAAGCTGACACAATAGGAAAGACCATGTTCTGTCGTGTTGATCTAATCAGCTGTGTCTGTCCTACACTTACAAATATCCAGCTGGCCTTCAGCTGTAACTGAAACATTTGGTTGAGATTTTATCAATGGATGTCAGCTCTCGAGCATCAAGTGTTTTGCACACTTTAAAATTGGCAGATATGATATGAAACATTGTGTGGGGATGGGGAATTTAATTAATAACCTAAAATAAATTGAGGAACATTTTGATAAAAATCACCTCCCATGGAATGCCATTCCAACGGCAATCTGGACTTTAGTTGTGATGATGTAGTGTGAACATATTCAACGGATTGTTACCTGATGTGTCAAGAGCATCCTTGAATGTAATAGCTTTCCAAAATGCTCAAGACAGCCATGCTGCAACTGCATGTTTGCCTTCTCTTCCTGAGGTTTCTGAATACTGTCCAATTTGTCTATTGTTATTTTCTGAAATTTCCATAGTGACTCAGAGGAGGCTAGTTGGAATTGGGTCTCGCAAAACACCAGATTTATTACCGTGTTTGAAATTTTATTTTGCTGAATGTCACTTAGAATTCTCGTTGCAAGCTTTGAATTTTGACAGGTTGTTTCTGAACAATGAGAAATGTTAAAGTTTGCATTGTTTCAGGAAGTAAATGCCTCAGGTCAAAGTGTGTTCAGTGGACAGGCTAGATAATACTGTACAAGCCATTTAATCTTTAATAATGCAAAGTTCAGCAATATAGATTATATTACAGTTGGGTATGGGGATACTTGGTATACCATAGACTCTTTAAAATTTTAAAGATTGGTTCTAGTTTTTGTTTAGTCAATTAGGGGTCTAATTGTGACTTTTACAAATATTGATTTTAACAATTCATTATTTCTGCAAAGCTAACGTGGGAACTTTTCCTCTATTTCTATGTGGGGGAAGGGGAGACTGCAATTTTAGTCTTTCAATAGAGAATGTTGATCCCGCCTCTTCAACCGGCTGAACAAGATAATTCCCAATATTGTTCGTCAATTTACAATTATTTGGTGGGATCATAACCATCGCACAGTTTAAACAGTATAGTTTTAGCTATTGTTGTGATTTTGTTAGGCTGGGTTCCTTTAAAAAAAATTGTGACTTGTGCTTTTCCCTGCCACTTCCCCTCCCCCTCAAGGCCCTGATTCCTTTGTTTCTTTGTCCTGGAGCTATATTGTGTAATTTGTTTTATACAACACTTAAAGATGGCTTTAGATGATGCACAAGAATATAGCAGTGTTTGTACAGAAAGTCCTTTTAAAACCTAGTTCCCCCACGCTTTGATTACTAACTGAGAGCTCAATTGCCATTGTAATTTATTCTATTTCATTTTCAATATATTTCATTGTTTTGAAGAAAGAAAGACGTTGCAATTGGTAAATTGACCTCAAAAGCAGAAGTATGCTGAAAGTTTTGTTGAAATTTTGAACTCTGATCAGCTGAGGCGGTCTGTTCTAATACCATCTGAACGTGGTTGACAGTTTCCACCAGCTGGACATGAATGGATTTTATTCCCATTTTTTTTTACAAAAATCATGCGATCCTCAGATTTAATGTTTCTTTTATGTGCAATTTTAGAAAAGAAATAGGCAGCCAAAGCACAAAAGAATGAAAGTGGAGCTTGGGCTTGTGAGCTTTCATCGTTTTTGGTCGTGGCATCTCGTATAATGGAGGTTAGTGAACATCTGCAGGGTTTAGCCTGGGCAGGAAAGGGGCCACCTTGATTAAAAGCTGTCTTGTCTGATTTTTAAGTAAAATTGATTTTGCCAAGTATGTAATCTGCTATGGATGTGAAGATGTTTTAGTGGACCTGTCCATTTCTGTTTAGTAGTATTAATAGAATTGTGTGCTGTGTGATTTCGCTGAGTTTAGTCTTGGTTTCTAAGGTGTTGGGAGATTTCCTGAGGCTTATGGTTTTGGTTGGAAATAAGAGACTTGCTTCCTCTTTTGGAAAGGTTTGCTTTCTCGTCATTATTCTTGATCTTGAACTTGTTCAAGAAAAGTGTCAAGAGTGTTTAATTGTCATTTGTACTGAAAACGGAACAATGAAATTCTTACTTGCTGCAGCTTAACAGGTTCATAAACACAGAGGTAACATAAACAAAAGAAGGTTTTCTAAATTTAAAAAATGCTGCAAAGCAAAAGTCCAAAGTCCCTAGTGCAACCTAGACAGTTCTTAGTTTACAGTGTTTATAGTGTCCAAGAGTGATGATTGTTGGGAAGAAACTTGCAGTTACTTGCAGTTTTCTGTTGCTCCTTACTGCCATACCAAGAGGACAACGATGAGGGGATAGTTTCTCTTTGTTTTGAATTAATATTTCCAATTTTGACTTTTTTTTCTTTGCAATTGCTATTCTGAGGTTATTGGATTTCAGTTCATTATCATCCAAAATTTAAATGCATGCCACCATCTTTAAACCATTTATTATCCTGCCATTTATCATCTATAGACCTGATTTCTCCATGCCTTTAAAGATTGTGGGGGGTTTTTTGGGGGGGGGAGGGGATCAAAAGAGAAAATTGCAGTTTCAGTTTGTGCGTGAATTGGAACACAATGATCAGAAATTCATTCTGGGCGACTCGAGTAAACAAGATTCTTACCTATGGGAGTAAAGGTTAGTGTATTGTGTTTTCTGTTCAGATTGTTTGTCCTGCGTTGGTGAAATGTTTACATTGGTTTATTTTAAGCAGGTGCGGTTGTTCTCAGATGAGATGTTTTGATTTGACACCTTCAAATTTCCTGTTTGGATAGTTATTGTGTGTGAAACTGTCTGCATTGAGGCCATTTAATGTAGACACAAGGAACTGCAGATGCTGGTTTACTAAAAAAGCACAACGTGCTGGAGTAGCATGCTAAACAGCCTCTCTGGAGGACAGGGATGGGGTTGTGGTTGTGAACCTCATCAGACTGAAGATGGGTCCCGACCTGAAACATCATTTATCCATGTCCTCCAGAGATGCTGCCTGACCTATTGAGTTACCCAAACAATTCATGTTTTTTTTCTTTCTGAAGTCATTTAACACAGACACGATGTAGGATTCAATGTTAGAAAAACAATTCTGTGATTCAATGTCCTTCTGGAGGCAAGCAAAAAAAAAATGCCATTAGAACAAGTTCAAATAAAAGCTGTACCATAATTTGACTTGGGAATTAATCGGAGGGTGTAATTGTCATTGTTTCAACTATAATTTTTTAGGAAAAAGGCCATTTCTTATTAGAGTTTTCTCATTAAGCCAGCTGCTTCAAATATTTGAGAATCTCACATCTGTTCGAGCAGCAAATAGAATGCTCCCCAGAAATCTTATGAACTCGTAGAGTTTAATGCAGAAAAGAGATCAGAATTACTAGTTAATGCAACTTCATGCTTGTAATTTAACATCTGAACAATGTAACCAGGACCACAACAGATTCTCGCCTCTGCATTTTCTATATAATTCTCTTAATTTATTAATTGATGCTTTACAATCAACATGTAAAACAATCAACACCTCAGCAAAATGTGGTAGATAAAAAAACGGAAGTTTGTGCTAATATTCAGGTCAGGTGATGCCTGTACAGAGAGTTAACAATTTTTTTCAAAAAATACACAATGTGCTGGAGTAACTCAGTGGGTCAGGTAGCATCTCTGGAGAACATGGATAGGTTCGGATCGAGACACCCCTTCCTTCCCCATCCCCTCTGACCTCCTATCTGTTGCAGAACGGTCATCCTCGACAGAACGCGTACCTTTAAGGTTCTACATGTAACAATTTTGTCCCAAGTAACAACCTGATCCTGTGTAGGACTAGCATTTTGTGATTTTTTTAAATGTAAAATCATGCTTTAAGCAGCAATAGATCTAAATAGTGCATTCCCTTTTAAACTATTGTTTATTGACAATGAAGGTAGACACAAAATGCTGGAGTAGCTCAGCAGGACAGGCGGCATCTAGGGAGAGAAGGAATGGGTAACGTTTCGGGTCGAGACGCTTCAGACTATGATCCGGCTTTGTTCGTTTAATACTTTTCTCCATATGGTGTTTTAATTGGTTGCTTTAAGAATGTGATAGGAAAATGTCAGCTGCCTCAAATATTTTTTTCTGATAGTACATATATGGTAGAGCTCAGTTTCAAATTTGTAGATTAGTGTTTAGTTTACAGAGGAAATTATGGTGAGAATATTTTTTACGCTTATATGTTCTTGCCTAATACACACGTTGCCCAATACACCGTTCTATCATGGAACAGAAAATGAGAAATGTTCCATTCTCTTTGCTGATGATGAACTTTAAATTTCTGCTCTGGGTTCTACTGCGGAAGAATATTGTGAAATGTGTTTGTATTTAATTGTATTTCAATAAGTAGGTTGAGTGGACTCACTCAAGAACATTAACTCCCAGTAAGCTTTGGAAACGATTGAGATGGACAGGAAACGATTGAGATGGACAAAATTCTGAAGAAGGATCTCGACCTGAAAGGTCGCCCATTCCTTCTCTCCAGAGATGCTTGCTGCCTGTCCTGCTGAGTTACTCCAGCATTTTGTCTATCTTCGGTTTAAACTAGCATCTGCAGTTCCTTCCTGCACAAAATTTAGATTGGTTTTAAGCTCACCGTTGATGGAACTTATTAGAAACATGGAAAAATAGGTACAGGAGTACCATTTGGCCCTTCGAGTCAGCACCGCTATTCAATATAATCATGGCTGATCATCTAAAATCAGTACCCCGTTCCTGCTTTTTCCCATATCCCTTGATTCCTTTAGCCCTCAGAGCAAAATCTAACTCTCTCTTGAAAACATCCCGTGAATTGGCCTCCACTGCCTTCTGTGGCAGAGAATTCCACAGATTCACAACTCTCTGGGTGAAGAAGTTTTTCCTCATCTCAGTCCTAAATGGCCTACCTCGTATTCTTGAAATGTGACCCCTGGTTCTGGACTCCCCTAACATCGGGAATTTTTTTCCTGCATCTAGCCTGTCCAATCCTTGAGAATTTTATATGTTTCTACAAGATCCCCTCTCATCCCTCTAAATTCCAGTGAATACCAGCCCAGTCGACCCATTTTTTCATCATATGTCAGTCCCGCCATCCCGGAAATTAACCTGGTGAACCTGCGCTGTACTCCTTCAATGGCAATAATGCCCTTCCTCAAATTAAGAGACCAAAATTGCACACACTACTCCAGGTGTGGTCTCATCAGGGCCCTGTACAACTGCAGTAGGACCTCCTTGCTCTTAAACTCAAATCCTCTTGCAATGAAGGCAACATGCCCTTAGCTTTCTTCACTGCCTGCTGTACCTGCTTGCTTACTTTTAGTGACTGATGTACAAGCGCACCTCCACTTTTCCTAATCTGACTCCATTCAGATAATAATCTGCCTTCCTGTTCTTGCCACCAAAGTGGATAGCTTCTCATTTATCCACATTATACTGCATCTGCCATGCATCTGCCCACTCACCCAACCTACCCAAGTCACCCTGCAGCCTCATCGCAGCTCACACTGCCACCCAGCTTTGTGTCATCCGCAAACTTGGAGATGTCACATTTAATTCCCTCATCTAAATCGTTAATATATATTGTAAATAACTGGGGTCCCAGCACCGAGCTTTGCACCCCACTAGTCACTGCCTGCCATTCTGAAAAGGACCTGTTAATTCCTACTCTATGCTTCCTTTTCTGCCAACCAGTTCTCTATCCATGTAAACACCCTACTTCCAATACCATGTGCCCTAATTTTCCACACTAAACTCTTGTGTGGGACCTTGTCAAAGTCTTTTTGAAAGTCCAGATACACCACATCCACTGGCTCTCCCTTATCCATTCTACTTGTTACATTCTCAAAAAATTCCAGAAGATTAGTCAAGCATGATTTCCCCTTCATAAATTCATGCTGACTTTGACCGATCCTGTCACTTATTTCCATATGCGCTGCTATAACATCTTTAACAATCGACTCCAGCATCTTCCCCACTATCGATGTAAGGCTAATTGGTCCATAATTCCCTGTTTTCTCTCTTCCTCCTTTCTTAAAAAGTGGGGTTATATCGGCTACCCACCAGTCCACAGGAACTGATCCTGAGGTTATGGGAGGTTTTGAGACCTGTATTTGGAACTTGATGGATTAATAAATGGATATCTAGCTCAGAAACTGGGGAGGGGAAGGCAGCCCAGACCATTCCAACCTAATGCAGTGAACCCCGTCTTCACTATTGCAATCTTCAGCTGGTTGATCGATATGCAAGTGACCCTAAATAACGGCATGACAAGCGATATGTTGCATTACTCTCCTATTTTGCCGCATATCGTTGCCTTAATTCTGTCGCTCAATATACATAGGAACTCTCACTAGTTAAAATGCTCATATTATACTTTTAGTAAAATACAGGAACTGATTTATAACTTTTTTTTTGATGGGGTGCTTATTTATCAATTCCCTTCAACTTTCAGATTTTGGGCGTAAGTCACTTCCATTTATTTGTTTAAATATTTGGACAGTAGAGCAAGTGGGATGGCATCCCATTCTTCAACCAACATTTGTCGTAAGTCAGCCAACGTGGTTGTGTTGGTCACTCTGGCACGAACAGCACGCCCAAGCTGATCCCACAAGTGTTCATTGGGGTTGAGGTCAGGACTGCTGGCAGGCCATTCCATCCTCTCCACTCCCAAATTCTGGAGGTAGTCTCTGAGAAACCCTGCTCTGTGGAGGCGAGCATTGTCATCTTGGAGGATAGAGTTCGGTCCCAGACAGTGGAGATATGGGATTGCCACTGGTTGCAGAATCTCATCTCGATATCTCTCTGCATTGAGATTGCCTCCAATGATGACAAGCCTCGTTTTTCCAGTGAGGGAGATGCCGCCCCACACCATCACACTGCCTCCACCAAAAGATGTTACTCTATTGGTGCAGCAATCAGCATAGCGTTCTCTGCATCTTCTCCACACTTTGACCCTATGATCCAACTGCCGTAGGCAGAATCTGGACTCATCGCTGAACATAACGTTCCTCCACATGTTCAGGTTCCAGTGCACGTGTTGCCGACACCAGCGCAAATGGGGCCTGACGGTGAAGGGCAGTCATGGCAGGCCTCCTGGCAGCCCTATGAGACCGGAGATCGGCTGCGTGCAGTCTGTTCCGAATTGTCTGGGCAGAGAGCCGTCGGCCATATCGTCCTGCAAACCTTGACTGCAAATCTGTAGAAGACAGCCTACGGTTCCTAAGTGCTGACAGGGTGAGGAAACGGTCTTCTTCGGGTGTCGTCTTCTTGGGACGCCCACTTCGTGGCCTGTCTCTGACATCCCCCGTTATATGGAACTTGGCCTTCACTTTGGAGATGGTACTAGGGCTCACTCCAAATAATGCCGCAACTTGGTTTTGCGGAACACCAGCTTGAAGTTGCCCTATCGCACGGGCCCTATCCAGATCAGTCAAACGTGGCATGCCGATTCTTGGAGCAGACACCTACTGACCACTGTAGCAGGGCCCATGCTCACAGATGCTGCCAATCAGGTGCCAATCAGGCACCTGATTGTCAGCACCTGGGGGTACCAGAAGCTCAAAACAAGAGTCAATAGCAACAGCAGAATAAGCTGTTTGGCATTGGCAGAGAAGATTTGGCAAATTTTTCATGCGCGCAATCCATATACTCATATCATATCATATCATATATATACAGCCGGAAACAGGCCTTTTCGGCCCACCTAGTCCGTGCCGCCCAGCGATCCCCGCACATTAACACTATCCTACACCCACTAGGGACAATTTTTACATTTACCCAGCCAATTAACCTACATACCTGTACGTCTTTCGAGTGTGGGAGGAAACCGAAGATCTCGGAGAAAACCCACGCAGGTCACGGGGAGAACGTACAAACTCCTTACAGTGCAGCACCCGTAGTCAGGATCGAACCTGAGTCTCCGGCGCTGCATTCGCTGTAAAGCAGCAACTCTACCGCTGCGCTACCGTGCCGCTCTGCTGCTCATCCCACAAATGCATGTTCCTTACAAATGTGGCACCATTTAAAAGGGAAATAAACAGGCTTTCCAACGGTATAAGATTTATTGCCAAGAAGCTTTGTTACAACAAAGAAATAATCTACTAAACACAAATTTCCTTACTTTTTGTGCTATGTTTAGTTCCATTTGCCTGCATTTGGTCCATATTCCTCCAAACCTGCCCTATCCATGTACTTGTCTAACTGCTTCTTAAACATTGGGATAGTCCCAGCCTTAACTACTTCATCTGTCAGCTTATTCCATATACCCACCACCCTTTGTGTGAAAAAGTTACCCCTCAGATTCCTATTAAATCTTTCCCCTTCACCATAAACCTACGTCCTCTGGTCCTCGATTCCCCTACTCTTGGCAAGAGACTCTGTGCATCTACCCGATCTATTCCTCTCATGATATTACACACCTCTATAAGATCACCCTTCATGCTTGTGCGCTCCAGAGAATAAAGTCCCAACCTACTCAACCTCTCCCTATAGCTCAGGCCCTCTAGTCCTGGCAACATCCTCGTAAATCTTCTCTGTACCCTTTCCAGCTTGACAACGTCTTTCCTATAACATGGTGCCCTGAACTGAACACAATATTCTAAATGCGGTCTCACCAACGTCTTGTACAACTGCAACATGACTTCCCAACTTCTATACTGAATGCTCTGACTGATGAAAGCCAATGTACCAAAAGCCTTTTTGACCACCTTATTTACCTGCGACTTGACCTTCAAGGAATCATGCATCTGCACCCCTAGATCCTTCTGCTCTACAACACTCCCCAGAGCTCTACCATTCACTATGTAGGTCCT
Source organism: Rhinoraja longicauda (assembly GCF_053455715.1). NCBI lineage: Eukaryota > Metazoa > Chordata > Chondrichthyes > Rajiformes > Arhynchobatidae > Rhinoraja > Rhinoraja longicauda. Next base: position 60,695,004 of record NC_135958.1, read on the forward strand.
ACCCAGGTTAGACTTTGTAAAATTTAACACCTCACATTTATCTGTATTAAATTCCATCAACCAATCCTCAGCCCACCTGGCCAATCGATCAAGATCCTGCTGTAATTTATCACAACCATCTTCACTATCTGCAAAACCACCGCTTTTGAATCATCAGCAAATTTGCTAACCTTGCCATGTATGTTCTCATCCAAATCATTGATGTAGATGACAAACAGTAACGGGCCAGCACCGCACCCTGAGGCACACTACTAGTCACAGGCCTCAAGTCTGAGAAACAACCTTTAACCACCCTCTGCTTCCTTCCATGAAGGCAATTTTCCATCCATTCACCTCTCTCCCCTCAGATCCCATGCAATCAAACCTTCCATGCAATCAAATCTTTTCGAATTCCTTACTGAAATCCATGTATACAACAGCTACAGCCCTGCCCTCATCGACCTTTTTGGTCACGTCTTCAAAAAACTCAATCAGATTTGTGAGACACGGCCGCCTACGTACAAAACCATGCTGACAATCCCTAATCAGCATTTGTCCATCCAAATGACTGTTTATCCTATCCCTCAGAATACCCTCCAGTAACTGGAAAAAAGGAACAGGTGAGAAGGGTCTCTACCTGAAACATCACCTATTCTTTTTCTCCAGAGATGCTGTCTGACCCGCTGAATTACTCCAGCTTTTCGTGTCTATCTTTGGTTTAACCAGCATCTGCAGTTCTTTCCTACACATGTTTCAACAAATAGTTTATTATGTTATTTTCTCCCTCCTTTGTCTTGAGGTTGGGGAGGTTCTATGTCTGTAAATAATGACAGTACCACAGTCATTATATAAAAAATCATAGGATATCACTCTGTAATTATTTGTATTTTGTCTAATTTGCTGCCCAAATTGTATCACCGCTTTGTATTTAGCAGACATTGGAAGTGGTTTAGGGAGATGTGACTTTTGATGCCCTCTGATTCCACAGGGGCAACAGCTTACATTTTCCAAGTTTCTGATGATTTCAGTTCCTTGGTGATAAATTTGTTGTTTACCGTTTGGTTGGCTCGCTCTTCAAGGTAAGTGTATTGCATTAGTATATCGGGACAAACTTTAGTCTTCAAAGCAGCAGCTTTGATTTAATGGTGATGTTCCTTGTTGAGATTCTGTATAAGCCATACATTGATGGAATTAAGTATTTGTTTGTTTCTCACAGGGACCGACATTGCTGCAGGAGAGGAGGTAGCCATTAAACTGGAATGTGTGAAAACCAAACACCCCCAATTGCACATTGAGAGCAAGATCTACAAGATGATGCAAGGAGGAGGTAGGCGTTTTACCGTGTTTGCCACCTTGGCTTTCTATCTTCAGAATTATGAGGTTGCATTCATATTTGCTTATGTACTTTAAATGGTCACACTACCTTGTAGTTATAGTACCCGATGATTACTATGAGGTCACTTCATGGAGAAAATTAACTCTGTTGCGTTTTCCTTTTCAAGAATCAAGAGTGTTTAATTGTCATGGGTGTCGTCAACTGAACAAAGAAATTCTTACTTAATCAGTTTAATAGGCCTGTAAACACAATACATGCAGATTAGATATAATTTTGCAACTTCAATAAATTAATAATCTTAATACAAGTGCAAAAAACCAAAGTCTTTGGTGCAATCACAGATGCAGTCTATAGAAGATCATAGTTGCTGAGGTTAGTGTTGAGCAGTGTTCAATAGCCTGCTGGTTGCTGAACCCGGAGGTCACAGTTTTCAGGCTCCTGTACCACCTTCCCAGTAGTAGGAGTGGATGAGAGTGCGGCCAGTGTTGTGGATCTTTAATATCGGCAGTCTTTTTGAGTCAGTGCTTCCTTTTCCCTACTCCCAATCTTTCCAATTTATTGCACATCTAATTTGTTTGGGGACGGTAAAGAATGTCTTAATTGGTTTAACAGAATGTGGGATTCTTAGTTGTCTTGACAATATTTCATAAATTCATGTCATAGTAGCAGCATTCGGCCATTCAATCATGGCTGATTTATCTTTCCCTCTCAACCCCATTCTCCTGCCTTCTCCCCGTAACCTTTGGCACTCTTATTAATCAATACCCCGTCAATCTCTAAAGCGAAGATAGATGCAAAAAGCTGGAGTAGCTCAGCAGGCCAGTCAGCATCTCTGGAGAAAAGGAATAGGTGACGTTATGGATCGAGGCCCTTCTTCATACCCGAAACATCACCTATTCCTTTTCTCCAGAGATGCTGGCTGATCCACTGTTACTCCAGCTTTTTGCTTCTATCTTTGGTTTAAACCAACATCTACAGTTCCTTCCTACATGATCTCTAAAGCTACCTCATTCACCTTTTCTCCCTGGAAAGTTAGTTGAAATATAACTTGAGAGCAATATCTGGAGGAGTTTACTTGATACTGACTACATGGTGGGTACACGAGACCAAAAGCACTGTGGCATGCTGCCATCACAGCAGCACTGTTTTCGTGCAGCGCTCAAGTTTACACGGCATGCAGGATTTTGATCCTTGGCTCCAAGTTGTGCAAGACTTTGTGGTACCAAGTTTGATCAGATAAATGAGAAAGAATGGTAGACTTGCTTTCACAGTGAATACAGAAGAATGGCATGCAAAACATTACAAAGGGGGTTCAGTGCATTTAGGATCGCAGCTGTAGAGAAACAGGCTTGACTATCGTACTCCCCCCTCCCCATTACATTTTTTTCAATTCCCTCCTTGAATACAGGTCCACTCTTCGGTGTCTTTGGTTCACGTGATAAAACTATCATGGATAGGTACATGGGCTGAGGCATCTACAGCATTGCCTTCTAGGTCTCGTTTATAGTCACATTCTCTGACCCCTGTCAGTGCTGAATTCTGCAGCACTTGATTTAAGATTGATCACTTGGATGAGGTGCTTTTTTTACCTGGTTAACCTGCCTCAACACAGAGGTAGGCCACTCAGATGTGTTTTTAGACACAAGGGACTGCAGATACTGGAATCATATGTAGAACGCAGTGTTGCAGTAACACAGCAGGTCAGGCGGCTTCTCTGGCAGACACGGATGGGTGATGTTTCGCGTCAGGACCCTTCTTCAGATTCCCAAGTCTGCAGAAGTGCCCCAACCCAAAATGTCACCTACCCATGTTCTCCAGAAATGCTGCATGAGTTATTGTGCTACATTGCGTTACTCCAGCACTTTGTGTTCAGCCAAGATTTTTTTTGCTGTGTCATGGTATAAATGGGGCATTGTAATGATCTATCTCTTGATGATATTGATGCCCTGTTTTTAAGTTTTTTTATGAGGGAAACTATGTGTATCTATATTAGCTAATCAGGTTTGATTGTCTAATTGGATTGTCGTTATCTTACGGAAAGATTTCACACCAAGTATTTATCACTGATTTCTCTTCTATACTTAGTGTAAGAAAATAACTGCAGATGCTGGTACAAATCGAAGGTATTTATTCACAAAATGCTGGAGTAACTCGGCAGATCAGGCAGCATCTCGGGAGAGAAGGAATGGGCGACGTTTCGGGTCGAGACCCTTCTTCAGACTTTGTTCAGTCTTTGAAGAAGTTTGTTTTTGTCCGCTTTGAAGAAGTTCTCCTCCTCTCTTCGACGAGAGTTTAGCAACATGCTCTCTCGCTGCTCCCCCTCTGTGATTTCTCTTCTATACTTGCTATGGGATTGTTGCTTGGTAACCCAGTGTTTTTAGTATTGTTCAGCGGCTGTCATTTGTGGATGAATTGCCATCATGAGGTTGAATGGGGCAATCATGATTGGGAAGGAAAGTCTAGTTAATGTCTTTCTTTTGTTTTTGTTGCTGTTTAGTAAAACAGCCTTTTAGTCTGCAATTGTGATAAAGTGGTGTAACACACCCACTGGAAGTGGGAGATTTCTGTTTACTCTGTTGGAGTTATGTTCTTCCTTCAGTGAACAAATCCAAAATACTTTGCTGTGTTCAAACAGTTTAAGATAACCAAATATAATAGAAAACAATTAATATTTATAGCTGCAAAATGAATATCAGCAAAATTAATATTTTATTGTTCGACACAGTTTTTAAATAACATCCAGATATTTTGCCCACATTTTCAAGCCATTAGATTAGATGGACAATGACTTCAAAATGTGGCAAAATTTTAGCAACCTTTTAACCTTGAATAATGAAAATATTAGTTTAAAAATTGAATTATTCAGTTGGCATAAAAAAAACATGGAATACGTTTTAGGAGAAGACTGGGCATTGGTAGCATAGCATTGGTTTAGTTGAGGATAGGGATTGTAATTAAACAAAGTGCAGATAAGTGAGTGCGAGTTTGTTTTTATTTCTTGGTGAATGGGTTTCTCTGGTGAAGTTAAGTAAACCAATGATTAGTTTTTAACTAATACCCCCTCGTTATTTTAATACTAAATCCTTTATACCGTGGAAGACCATTTATTGGCTTTTTGTTTTTTTCAAATCGTTCTTCACACTCATTGACGGCCTGCAATCAGCCAAGTGTACAAGTGAGTAATCAGCGGTTTGAATCTTAAGCCGTTTCCTTTTGAAATATTTGTTACATTGAGACAGATTTCTATGTTTATAATCATATACAGATCCACCACCGTTTTTCCTGCCTTGGTTTCAGAGCCTTTGTGGATTATCATTTTGCCAGACCAACAGAGGTCACGGCCTCCAAGAGGAGTCGAATGGTCGCCGGATATACCGGCCCGCAAAGTTGGCTCTGGGCATGGATCTGCCAGCTTCATTCGGCCTGTCGAATGGGCACAGAAGTCCCGATAAGGTCGAGATCGGCCGTCTCACTTGGCCTAGATGCCACATTTTCGGGGGGAGGGTATTTCAAGTGCACCCTCGTCATTTTGTCCGGCTTTAAAGTTGCCCGAAAATCGATGGTGGAACTGTAATAAAATCTAACTTAGAACTTGGTATTTAAGTAAAGCTTCTGAAACTCAATTTCAATAAGAATGCAACCCCACAAATGCTTGTGCTTTCTTTGTGCTCACTTGTCTTAAATTACTTTCTGTTCTAGTTGGGATCCCCAACATCAAATGGTGTGGCGCGGAGGGAGATTACAATGTAATGGTGATGGAACTGCTTGGACCAAGTCTTGAAGATCTCTTTAACTTCTGTTCTCGTAAATTCAGCCTAAAGACAGTCCTCCTCCTTGCTGATCAGATGGTAGGAAATATTCCTGCCTGTAGATTCTGTGTGAGGTGTATGGATTTGCCAGTAAAGGGCTAAAAGTGATCTTTTTCTCCTTTCCAGTTTGCATCCATTTTCAATCTGATATAATATGTGCCTTTCTTTCCAGCAACTATCAATATATATATTGAGGTGAAAAAGACTTGTGAAAGAATCATTGTGATGCTTCAGGACGATAAGGGGTAAAATATGGGTTTTTGATTGCTGGTTCCCAACTGTGTTCCGGGTTTCAGCAGTGGAAATGGGCTAAGTGGAAACTCGGTTGCTTCTCGACCAGTAACGGAGCAAGGATGGAAGAACCCCTCTCTAAAAACACCATCTGGCTCTTGGTTAACTACACAGGTGTAGTTATGTTACCACATTTTGCATCAATGCGTATTGCTTTGGGTATACGTTGATGTAGAGGATTTCTGGGGAGTCCAATGCCTGTCTGATCCCCACATGTAGTTTGAAATCCATTGTCTTGTGAAAGTAGGCTCTTCCAGTTGTGCTGCCCAAACATCAACAATGAACAGTGCAGGACCCTTTATTAGTTTGTTTTAAAATTTGGAAGGGTCATAGTGTCGGCTGTTTGTATTTTATCCAATTGCATTTTGCTCCTCTGTTGTCGCCTGCTGGTAAAGCCAGCCTAATTGCATTATTTACAAATTGGCAAGATGGTGAATGGGGAAGTGTGGTTAGGTAAGGTATGAGATGATAAAGAGGGAACTTATTATTGTATAGGGCAGCACAATGGTGCAGTGGGAGAGTTGCTGCCTTACAGCGCCAGAGAACTAGGTTTGATCCTGACAATAGACAATAGGTGCAGGAGTAGGCCATTCAGCCCTTCGAGCCAGCACCGCCATTCAATGCGATCATGGCTGATCACTCTCAATCAGTACCCCGTTCCTGCCTTCTCCCCATACCCCTTCACTCCGCTATCCTTAAGAGCTCTATCCAGCTCTCTCTTGAAAGCATCCAACGAACTGGCCTCCACTGCCTTCTGAGGCAGAGAATTCCACACCTTCACCACTCTCTGACTGAAAAAGTTCTTCCTCATCTCCGTTCTAAATGGCCTACCCGTTATTCTTAAACTGTGGCCCCTTGTTCTGGACTCCCCCAACATTGGGAACATGTTTCCTGCCTCTAATGTGTCCAATCCCCTAATTATCTTATATGTTTCAATAAGATCCCCCCTCATCCTTCTAAATTCCAGTGTATACAAGCCCAATCGCTCCAGCCTTTCAACATACGACAGTCCCGCCATTCCGGGAATTAACCTAGTGAACCTACGCTGCACGCCCTCCATAGCAAGAATATCCTTCCTCAAATTTGGAGACCAAAACTGCACACAGTGCTCCAGGTGCGGTCTCACCAGGGCCCGGTACAACTGTAGAAGGACCTCTTTGCTCCTATACTCAACTCCTCTTGTTACGAAGGCCAACATTCCATTGGCTTTCTTCACTGCCTGCTGTACCTGCATGCTTCCTTTCATTGACTGATGCACTAGGACACCCAGATCTCATTGAACTCCCCCTCCTCCTAACTTGACACCATTCAGATAATAATCTGCCTTTCTATTCTTACTTCCAAAGTGAATAACCTCACACTTATCTACATTAAACTGCATCTGCCATGTATCCGCCCACTCACACAACCTGTCCAAGTCACCCTGCAGCCTTATTGCATCTTCCTCACAATTCACACTACCCCCCAGCTTAGTATCATCTGCAAATTTGCTAATGGTACTTTTAATCCCTTCGTCTAAGTCAACGGGTACTGTCTGTATTGGAGTTTGCACGTTCTCCTTATGGCCATGTGGGTTTGCTCTGGTTGTAGGTTGATTGGCTTTAGTAAAATTGTAAATTGTCCCAAGTGTGTAATGTGTGCTAGTGTACGGGGTGATCGCTGGTTAGCGCACACTCGAAGAGCTAGTTTTCGCTCTGTATCTCAAGTCTAAGTTGATGCATTGGGAGGGGGAAGTGTGTGGAGGCTATTCACAAGTGAATAACTTTGGTCTACAACAGTTCCTGTTTATATTAATAATGATTGTGGTATAGGAATTCTGAAACAATGGCTTATTTCAACGAATGCCAACTGGAGTTTTGTTCTGAACTGAATTCGAGTTAAACTTCCTTTTGTCCCTGTTACTTTTTGTAAGATTGGTTGATGGGCTGGAATTGGTGAAGATGAATGGAAAAGATACTAGTCCCGTCTTTAGTTCAGAGATACACATTGGAAAGGGCCCTTTGGCCCACTGAATCCATTCCTACCATCAATCACCTGTTCACACTAGTTCTATGTTATCCGACTTTTTCATCCACTCCTTGAAAGCTGGGCCAATATACGGAAGACAATTAACCTACAAACACGCACGTCTTTGGGATGTGGGAGGAAACCGGAGCACCTGGAGGAAACCCAAGCAGTCACGGAGAACATGCAAACTCCACACAGGCAACGCCCAAAGTCAGAATCAAACCTATGTCTCTGGTGTTGTGAGGCAAGGGTAGTACCAGCTGTGCTTCTGTGCTGCCCAAGTGAGTCTTCCTGTATTGCCAAAGCAGGAACTTGCAAGATGGACTCGCCCATTTTCTAACGATGGGGTGGGAGGTTGGCCGCAAGGGTGCACGATTCAATTCTACACCGGACGGCTCTCTGATCTTGCTCTTACAAATCTCCTATGTCTTTGTATTTAGATCAGCAGAATCGAGTTCATTCATTCAAAGAATTTCATCCACCGCGATGTGAAACCGGACAACTTCCTAATGGGACTGGGAAAGAAAGGCAACCTGGTCTACATTATTGACTTTGGGCTAGCAAAAAAGTACCGGGACGCACGAACACATCAACATATACCGTATCGTGAAAATAAGAACCTTACAGGAACGGCTCGATACGCCTCCATAAATACACACTTGGGAATAGGTAGGCATATTAGCATCATGTTGCTTTGATTTCCCAGTAATTATTCTTTGCATTTCATGCGCATATTTGAGTGATATCGAAATCCCAATCCTTGAATATTATTTTTTTCCAATCAGCAGAAGTCATTTCGATTTAGGTTTTATTATGTATTACGTGTACCAAGGTCCAGTAAAAGCTTTATTTTGCATGTTACCCGATAAAATCACAGAGAATACTGTACTGTAATCAAGTCAAACTCAAATACAATAGGTAGAGCAAAGGGGGGAATACAGAGTGCAGAATATAGTTCTCAGCATTGTAGGGCATCAGTTCCAGAGACAAAGTAGTTTTCCCAATGGGGTACAGGTGAATCAGGCAGAACCTTAGCTTATGGAAGGGCTCTTCAGAAGCCTGAGAAGATGGTTGGAGGATTACATCTTCCACTGTACCGCGACGCATGGTTTTGCAGCATTCTGCAACCACTCCTGCATAGGTGCAGCACCATCTCCTCCCCCACTCCCCTCCTCTACCCCTCCCTCCCACCCCCTCGCCCCCTCTCTCCCCCCTCCCCCCTAGGGTTGCCTCTCCTGCATTGGTGCAACACCTTCTCCTCCCCCACTCCCTCCTCCCCCAGTCCCTCCACTCCCCCCTCTCCCTATTCCCTCCCTCCCTCCATGCCCTCTCTCCCCCACCCCTCCCTCCCGAGACCAACCCGCAGTTGCCGTAGCAACCCGGCCCGGGCGGCCGCCATTGGTTGGGGGGAGGGGAGGGGGGGGGAGTCCCGTCCGGGTGCGGGGATGTTCAGTGGTAGACGGCGGCGGCTCTCCCACTGTTGCTGAGCCGCTGGGGGAGCCAAAGGCAGGCCAAGCTCCAAACCCAGGCCTCGGCCTCCACCTCCACCACACCCGGCTTCACCGCCGCTACTGCCACCTTTCCCCTTGGCCCACCTCAGGCTCGCGGTTACCCGGTCAAGTCCAGGTCCAGGCTCTGGCTGCTTCCCCCGGCACCAGGCCTGGCTCTCCCACCCCCAAGAGACAGGCGGCCGAGGCCTGCTCAACGGGCCCCAACTGCGCAGGCGCGGACGCGTTTGTTCTGCGGACGCGCGGATGTGGCGGCCATCTTACGTAAGTACCAGATCAACGGAGCCCCAACTGCGCATGCACGGTTTAAAGAATTTTAAATGTGAATAACTTTAAAAATAAAACACCGATTTCAATGAAACTTCTTCCATCAGATGACAGTGAGTAAGGTGGGCCTAAATTTGTCACGTTATCGTGTACCGTTTTGGCTGTAGTTCAGGAACAAGCGAACAAACAAGAGTTTTGGTACATAGATGACAAGCTTTAGTCTTGTTCCTTGCGATGCTGCAGTTGTACTTCTGTTCATTTATATGAACCAGGTTGAAAATGTCCAAAAACATTGTTAAAACACACATAACTACTTCTGTCTGATAAATAATATACTGTATTTAGTAAATTTTAGAATAAAGGGGATTTTAAATTGCAGGTAACTCTAAAGCTTTTGCACTGTGATCTTTCACAACAAAATCCAGTTTCTAAAGACCTAAATAATTGGCGCAAATATGAAGCGAGTTTGATATTTGCTGTGCAATATTTTTCCAGGCTGATGTGCACGTTTCTTTTCCAGAGCAAAGCAGACGTGATGATCTGGAGTCTCTAGGCTATGTTTTGATGTACTTTAACTTGGGGTCGCTGCCTTGGCAAGGTCTGAAGGCAGCAACAAAAAGGCAGAAATATGAGCGCATTAGTGAAAAGAAAATGTCAACGCCCATTGAATCTCTCTGCAAAGGTTACTCGTGTAAGTGGAAATTTAAGTAAAGGCCAAAATGTCAGCAAAAGAACTTGACTGTAACAGTGGTGCTTGTAAAGATGTATAATACAACTCAAGTGTCCTTTGTTAATCTTTTTGTTTTTCTGTCAGATGATTGTAATTTGTCATAATAGATTCTGGGAAGTAAGCCCTAATTCATAATTACAACATAGTTACTGGTATGACTTAATACTTCTCAAAATTTGATAGTTGTGAAAGATGGCCTCGGGCTACTTATCACATGACACCATTTTCTTTGAGCTGAATCTCTTTTCATGCTCAGTCTGGCTCCCGCAAGGTAATGCATCACCAGATTATTTGCATTTATCTAATATTCAGGCTCCTACAAGGCCAGTGTTTAATGTCGGTCCCTAATTAGCCTGAGACGATGGTGGTGAGTCATTGCCTGGAGCTACCACAATGCTTCTGGTGCAGGTGCTCCCACTTAGTATCGGGAGTTCTGCCTTCTGCCCCGGTCGTATTATTGTCTGGAAGCCTCCAGGCCTGATGCTATAGGCCCTTTCAAGTGGATTTAGAAGCACCCATGCCACTGCCTGAGCTGTACAAGCGATTGGTGAGATTACACTTGGAGATTAGGAAGGAACTGCAGATGCTGGTTAATACCGAAGATAGACACAAAATGCTGGAGTAACTCAGCATGTCATGCAGCATCTCTAGAGAAAAAGAATAGGTGACATACCTGGTTGGAACACTTCTTCAGACTCTTGGAGACAATATAGGAAGGATGTCATTCAATTGGAATGGTTGCGGAAGTGTTTCCCAGTCTGAAGAAGACCCTCGACCCAAAACTTCACCAATCCATGTTATCCAGAGATGCTACCTGACCTGCTAAGTTACTGCAGCACTTTGGGTTTTTTTAAGCCAGCATCCACAACTCCTTGTGTCAAAATTATTGTGCTTCCTTCATCATTGAGAAAAATCCTTGAACTTTGGAGATCTTGAAACTAAAATTTAATATATTAATTCCACTCATGGAAGCGTACAGCATGGAAACAAGCCCTTTGGCCAAACTCGTCCATGCTCACCAAATTGCCCCATCTAATCTAGTCCTATTTGCCCAAGTTTGGGGCATATTCCTCCTAACCTTTCCTATCCATGTACCTGTCAAGTGTCTTTTAAATGCTGTTAAAATACCTGCCTCAAATACCTCCTCTGGCAGCTTGTTCCAGATAGCCACCACCCACAGTGAAATAGTCATCCCTCAGGTTTATTTCTTGCCCCTCTTACCTTTAACATATGTCCTAGTTTTTTGATTCCTCCTACCCTGGGTAAAGACGCTGTGCATTCACCTTATCTATTCCCCTCAGGATTTTATACACCTGTATACGATCACCCCTCAGCCTCCTGCATAAAGTCTTACCCTGGCCGATCTCTTCCTATGGCTCAGCACCTCGAGTTCTGTCGGTAATATCGTGGTACATCGTAAATCGAAGTTTGGGACTATACACCCCTCCCAACCCTTCCGAATTTGGCGGAAAGTGTCCGCTTACTTCATTTCCGCCATTCTGATTTTGCCTCCCATTTTTCCGCAAAACAGTCGGTAATTGCAATTTGTCCATTCGGCCGCTAGATAGAGGTCGCTAGGGGTTCCGCGAGAAATACCCCGCGCCCTGAAAGTCTCCCCGAAAATGTGGCACCTAGGCTGGGCAAGGCAGCCAATCCCAACCTCATCGGGACTTCCGTGGCCGATTGGTGGGTTGAATTTGCAACCTGTGGCCAGGGCTCTGGAACTCCAGCCTAGCTGGAGCCCGCACATCTATCCCCATAGCCGACTTCCTTAGCCAGCTGGATAAACCAGCAAAGCTCTGGAGCCAAGAGTGCCAAAAAATCAGTAATGAGTAAATATTAAATTTAAGTGCAAGATTATATAACTATATTAATTAATTAAGACTGGGTTAAAAATATAAAACACAGCAGAAAAGCCATTTACCACCTTTTTGGGCTGATTATCAATTAATGTGCGAATTTGAATCTTGAATAACTTTATTGTCATTCGGTACAAATACCGAACGAAATTACAGCAGTCACAAAACAACAAGAAAAGAAAAAAGTACACAGGACTCACGACCCCAACACAAACATCCATCACAGTGAGTCTAAACACCCCCTCACTGTGATGGAAGGCAACAAAACTTCCACTCTCTTCCGCCCACGAACAGGCAGCTCGACCCCTAACGAGGCGACCGACACGCACAGCCCCCGCAAGGGGATGGAAAGCCCCGCGGCCGAGCCGCACCGGGCACTGAAACGTCCCGCGGCCGAGCCGCGCCGGCGATGTTAAGTCCAGCGGCCGAGCTGCGCCGGGCGATGGAAGGCCCCGTGGCCGAACCGCACCGGGCACTGTTAGGTCCCGCGGCCGAGCCGAGCCGGCGATGTTAAGTCCAGCGGCCGAGCCGCGCCGGGCGATGGAAGGCCCCGCGGCCGAGCCGCACCGGGCGCTGAAACGTCCCGCGGCCGAGCCGCACCGGGCACTGTTAGGTCCCGTGGCTGAGCCGCGCCGGCGATGTTAAGTCCAACGGCCGAGCCGCGCCGGGCGATGGAAGGCCCCGCGGGCGATGGAAGGCCCCGCGGCCGAGCTGCGCCCCGGGGAAGAGACCTAATAAAAGAAAGGTTTCCCCCACCCCACCACCCCCCGCCCCACCCCATCCCCCACACATACACAGCCAAAAACAGAAACAAAAACCATCCCAACACCGACACAAACAAAAAAAAAAGGAAAAATACAGACAGACTGCCACAGAGCCGCAGCCGTTAGGCTTCAAGTACTTTCGTATGCTTAGTCGAGTCGCATATATCAACTCTTTCTTCATAACTTAGTCATACATTTTATGACCATTGTTCTTTTATTCAATACCAGGAGAATTGGGATGTGTAAGGAAAAAGCAAAATAGAAAAAACAAAAAACTATTTTTTCTTTGTGTTGCAAAAAGAATCTCTGTTCAATAACCTTTCTATAAATAGTAGAATATACTCATGATAGGCCTGACTGTACATGTAGTCCAAGAACTCCAGACTGTTGGAAATAATAGTCATTTTTCACACGTTTTCATACGCGGCACGTATGTACATTTGGCTTGCATACTTTTTTTGCTGAAAAGTTGCATTACCCGCCATATTATGAATTTTGGTGTAAAATTCTGAATTTTGGACATCAAAATTATGAATTTGTAAAATCAATGTTGGGAGGTCTGGACTATAACCTATTTACTGTGACTTTTTCTCATTTCCTCTCAGCCGAGTTTGCTACTTACTTGAACTTCTGCCGCTCCCTGCGTTTCGATGACAAACCAGACTACTCGTACTTGAGGCAATTATTTCGAAACCTTTTCCACCGACAAGGCTTCTCCTATGACTATGTCTTTGACTGGAACATGCTCAAATTTGTACGTTTGATTTTTGGTTTCAGCAACTGTTCTATGTTTTGTATAAATTCAAAGTTTAGTTCTACTTTAGTATTGGAAATGTAGTTCGCTACAACCTGTATTATGCGGTAATCCTTCGGACTGATTTGGGGGGAGGGGGTGGAAGAGAGAAAGCTGGAAGAAAGGAGGGACAGGACAAAGCCTGAAGGTATGGGTTGGGCAGCTTACACCCCAAGGATATGAGTATTGAAATCTCCAATTTTGGCTAACACCAAACTCCTCCCCTGTGCCCCGCCTGGACTTGCACCTATTTCAAAGAAATTTTGATCTGTTTTCACTTCTGTGTTTTGTTTCCCCTCTCTTGAACAATTAGCACTGAAGCATTGAAAAGCAAATCAGATCTTTCTAGCTGAGAGTTCAGGATTTCAGAAGAAGAATATTTGCACATGATGGAACTGTTAGCTCCTGATAAAGGTTTAAATATCAAGTTTGTGTAGGAAAGAACTGCAGATGCTGGTTTATTATTTTATATATTTTTTTTTCATATTTCAGATACAGCGCGGAAACAGGCCTTAAATCGAGTAAATATCGTTATTTTGGGGAGGGGGGTCCCTTCTCAGTCAAAGAGCATGAAAATGGGCCTTCGGCCCAACACATCCACGCCAACCAAGATTGCTATATCTAAGCTAGTCCCGTTTGGCCCATATCCCTCTGAACTTTTTCTATATACTTGAGCTTTCTAATTATTAGTCTTGTAAAAGCAACATTATGAAGATGATCTTGAATATTTACTCAGATAAAAGGAATGTTATCCTGCTTTTATGTTAGAATGTTGTTTTAAAGATTATTTGGACCCAGCCTTGGTTTCATAAAACTTGTTTATTTTTTATTTATTTACCCTGGTTAAATTAATATCTTAGATCTGAACATGTTGGTATATCATAGAATATCCCCAAATAGTTAAAATCGTTGATTTTTCCAACAACTATTGAAAATTATTCTGCTTTACCTGATTCAACTATCTCGCAGCCCACCTTTGATATCAAAACCTTCCTTTATCTTACTGTTGTGCTTTTCAGACATTTCCTTCCCCTTTCCTCAATTGTATGAAATCTTGCTTAATTTTATAAATTTCTAGGAATCGCTGAGTCCATGCTGACTATCAATTGACCATTCACGCTAGTTCTATTATCCCACTTTCTCATCCATACCCTACACATTTGGGGCAATTTACAGAGGACCACTTAATCTACAAACCCACACGACTTTGGGATGTGGGAGAAACCCACGCGGTCATAGGGAGATCGTGTAAACTCCACCACAGACAGCACCCGAGGTCCGGATCGAACCAGGGTCTCTAGTGCCATGAGGTAGCAGCTCTATTAGTTGTGCCACTATGCACCCAATAGTTAAACTAGAGAGAGAGAAAGTTAAAATATTCTGGAAGATATTCGGAGTACTACAGGCTGGAACAAGACAAGAAACAAATTAACTGCTCAACAAGGCATCATCATTGTCCTGCATTGTTTTCTCTGCCCTGCCTGCTGAGCAGCCAAATTTTATTTCCAATGTTTTGTATTTTCTTTTCTATCTTTGTGTGCTTTTGATAAAATAGGGATAGTGCTGGCCAAGTCATTCCTTGAATTGTTTAGTTGATTTGTGATGGGGAATGATTGGATTTCTTTGCATAAGGTTTCTTCGCTCTTCATTTCAGGGAGCCAACAGAGCAGCAGACGAAGATCGGGATCGCAAGGAGCGCGAGGAACGGCTGAAGCACAGTCGAAATCCAGCAGCTCGCGGCTTACCCTCCACCGCCTCAGGGAGACTGAAGGGAAATCAGGAAGTGGCCCCACAGACACCTCTCACTCCCACATCCCACACCGGTCAGTCATTGACTGGAATTAGATATTTTGGGTTTCAATTTCATTTGTGTTCATTTTGCAGACTTCCATTTTTGAAATGTCCTTTTTATATTTTACAAGAGAAATATGTTAGACGTGAATGTTTTGAGCCTCTATTAGTTAATTAGCTCATATTACTTGTAAATGCTTAGATTGGTAATTTGTGTGAATATAATGTGTCCAAAAATAATGTGATTAAAATCAGGGTTCAAAACCACCACTGAACACTTATTAAGATATGATTCCCGTAGGAGAATGAGGGGTGATCTTCTAGATATGTTCAAAATCATGAGAGGAATAGATCAGGTAGACGCACGGAATCTCTTGTCCAGAGGAGAGGAATCGAGAACCAGAGGCCATAGATTTAAGGTGATTGGGGGAAAGATTTAATAGGAACGTGAGTGGTAACATTTTTACACAGAGTGGTGGGTGTTTGGATCGAGCTGCCGGAGGAGGTAGTTGAGGCAGATACTATTGCAACATTTAAGAAACATTTAAACAGTCACATGGATAGGATAGGATTAGAGGGATATGAGCCAAACACAGGCAGGTAGGACTAGTGTAGATGGGAATATTGATCGGTTTGGGCAAGTTGGGCCGAAGGGCCTGTTTCCACTCTGACTGTATAAAATAAGAGGCTTCAAAATCATTTGTGTGAAATTTTGTAGGTTTTTGTACGTGGAGTATTTTGCATTGGGTTTTGCTTCCACTTAATAAACGTGGACAGTCTCATTGGACAAATTAACATTAATCTCTTGCCATGCCTACAAAGTGAGAGGTTTTAACTGGTGTTTTGCCATTTATTCCTCAGCTAATACATCCCCACGCCCTGTCTCAGGCATGGAACGGGAGCGTAAAGTCAGCATGAGGTTACACCGCGGTGCTGCCGTTAATGTTTCCTCAACAGATCTCACTGGCCGTCAGGACGCATCACGAATGTCAACATCACAGGTATGTTCACTATACATCCCCACGCCCTGTCTCAGGCATGGAATGGGAGCGTAAAGTCACATGAGATTACACTGCGGTGTTGCCGTTAATGTTTCCTCAACAGATCTCACTGGCCATCAGGACACATCACGAATGTCAACATCGCAGGTATATTCGCTACAAAACTTTAAACTGTGTGTAAGGCACCTCTTCGTTGCACAGCAGACCTTTCTAA